>NC_057803.1:736123985-736259014 GCF_018294505.1 Triticum aestivum | reverse complement strand
ATCAAAGTAAGTAATAACAATGCCACAGTCGGACGTCTGAGCGACATCGCAGAAAGGGCTTATATCAAAAGTAAATAATAACAATGCCGCAGTCGGACGTCTGAGCGACATCGCAGAAAGGGCTTATATCAAAAGTAAATAATAACAATGTCGCAGTCGGACGTCTGAGCGAGAGATTTTGATATCAAAAGAGCCAAAACTCCTAGGGTTTTCTTTTAAAAGAAAATAAATCCCAAGAATTAAATTTGAGAAGGGGATAAACAGAAGAAAGGTTTTTAATAACCAACACCGGGGTTGAAAAAGATGCCAAAATAAAATCCTTTGCCAAAGGGGAAAATTTTGAGAGAGAGATTTTTGGAAGGGTTTAAATGACCTTCTTCAAAACCAACAAAGTTCTTGATGAAAACCAACTAAATTTTTTTTTGAGTGTCACACGCCAACCTCGAGCCTGAGCAGGAGGAGTCCCTGATCAAGTTCCTACGTGCGAACAAGAAGGTATTCGCATGGGAACCTGATCAGCTCGCAGGGGTCCCAAGAGGCGTAATCGAGCACCACCTCAACGTGTGCCCCAGCGTACGCCCCGTGAAGCAGAAAGCGAGATGGCAGTCCACTGAGAAGCAGGCTTTCATCGTCCAAGAGACCCGCAAGCTAGAAGCGGCAGGGGTCATTCGCGAGGTCCGATACCTAGATTGGTTGCCTAACCCAGTTGTCGTGCCAAAGAAAGGGGGGAAGGAACGCATGTGTGTCGACTTCACCAACCTCAACAAAGCCTACCCGCAGGATCCATTCCTACTCCCTCGTATCGATCAGATCATCGATTCCACCGCTGAGTGCGACCTGTTATGTTTCTTGGATGCCTTCTCTGGCTATCACCAGATCAAGATGGCGGTAGAAGACGTCGAAAAAACGACTTTCCTGACCCCGTGTGGAGTGTACGGCTACGCATGCATGCCATTCGGGCTGCACAACGCAGGAGCGACCTTTCAGTGGCTGATGCGCATCACCTTGGGTCCGCAACTCGGGAGGAATGTTGAGGCTTACGTCGATGACATTGTGGTGAAGTCTCGGGAGGCCAGAACCCTGATACAAGTCCTGGAGGAAACCTTCGCGAGCCTCAATGCAGTGAACCTGCGGCTCAACCCGGAGAAGTGTGTGTTTAGGGTCCCCTCGGGCAAGCTCTTGGGCTTCCTCGTGTCCCACCGGGGCATCGAGGCTAACCCAGAAAAGTTCAAGGCAGTCGATGACGTGAGCCCGCCGAAGACCCTCAGAGAAATGCAGAAACTCACTGGGCGCGTGACCGCACTAGGACGCTTCATCTCCAAGTTGGGGGAATGAGCGCTACCCTTCTTCAAGCTAATGAAGAAAAAGGGCCCCTTTGAATGGACTGAAGAGGCCGACAAGGCGTTCCAAGATCTCAAATGGTACCTAACCAGCCCTCCGGTAATGGTGGCTCCACGCACTCAAGAGCCCCTGGTGCTCTACCTCGCAGCCACTCCTTACTCTGCCAGCGCAGCCCTGGTGGCGGTTAGGGAGGAGCATTAGACCAAAGCCGTGGCAGCTGCCCGGGTCAAGGCGAAGCAGGATCAAGGGGGCCCCACAGAGACCACAACCACAGCCGAGAAGGATCAGCCGCCGTAGGGAAGCGCACTCAGAACAGAAGAGACCCCTCCCCCCGGCGATCAGCCGCTGGGAGCTCCATTGTCTCAGGAGGCGCCACGGCCTCCGGAGGACACCAGCAACACCAGCACTCCCAACCTCGGCGAACACCCTGTGTACTTCGTCAGCACAGTGTAGCGGAAAGCGAGGGCGCGGTACCCCATGCCCCAGAAACTCCTCCTCGCGCTATTGGTGGCCTCGCGCAAGCTGTGGCACTATTTTCAGGGCCATCCCATCAAAGTTGTCTCAGCGTACCCCTTGGAAAGAGTGCTCAGGAGCCCCAACTCGGCTGGAAGAGTCGCTGAGTGGAACATCGAGTTGCAAGCATTTCAGCTAGAATTCAGCACCACCAGAGTCATCAAGGGGGCCGCACTAGCGGACTTCGTGGCGGAATGGACAGAGGCGTCGGGCCTCAAGGCTGATGAGGATCGATCCCTCTCCCCAGGAAGCGAGGCACCGGACAGCTGGATCATGTACTTTGACGGGGTGTTCTGCAGACACGGCGCGGGGGCTAGCGCAGTGCTTATATCTCCTACTCAAGACAAGCTCTACTACGACGTGCAGCTCTGTTTCCAGCACAGAGAAAAGGTCTCCAACAACATAGCAGAATATGAAGGCCTGATAGCAGGCCTGAAGGCCGCGGCTGCCCTGGGAGTGAAGCGCCTTACCATCAAGGGTGATTCACAACTCCTCGTCAACTTCTCCAACAAAGTATACGAGCCGAGGGATGAGCACATGGAAGCCTACCTCGCGGAGGTCCGCAGGATGGAGAAGCAGTTTTGTGGACTGGAGTTGCAGCATGTGCCTCGTGGCACCAACCAAGAGGCTGACGACATCGCCAAACGGGCATCCAGGCGGCTATCTCAGGAACCTGGCGTCTTCGAGGAGCGGCTCTTCAAGCCCTCAGCCACGCCATCGCTATCGAGCACGGTGTAGCCTCGGGAAGAGCTCCCCCAGCCACCTGCCTTGGGAGCCCCGGTCTGTGGCCCGGCCTCGGGAGCGCGTCTGCTCCTGACGCTGGAGCCTCAGGAGGGGTGCTGGATCACAGAGCTCTGGAGCTACCTGACGCAAGGGACCTTGCCGAAAAAGGAGGAGGAAGCGGAGCGTGTGGCGTGGCAAGCCACGATGTACTGCATCAGGGACGGAGAGCTCTACCGGAAGCGACCAAATGATGTGTCCCTACGTTGCATTTCCAGGGAGCAAGGGAAGGAGCTGCTGGCAGACATACACGGTGGAGACTGTGGGCATCATTCGTCATCACGGACCCTCGTTGGCAAGGCATTCCGCAGTGGGTTCTATTGGCCCACTGCGCTCAATGATGCCGTGGAACTGGTGAAGGCTTGCGAGGCCTACCAGTTCCATGCCTAGCAGATCCATCAACTGGCGGGAGGTCTGCAAACTATACCCCTCTTGTGGCCATTCGCAGTCTGGGGGCTGGATATCCTGGGCCCGTTTCCTCGAGCGCCAGGAGGCTATCGCTACCTCTACGTCGTTGTGGACAAGTTCACCAAGTGGCCTGAAGTGGAAGCCGCCTGCACCATCCCCGCAGGTTCGGCGGTCAAGTTCATCAAGGGCATCGTGAGCCGGTTCGGGGTGCCGAACCGCATCATCACTGACAACGGTTCGCAGTTCACCAGTAACCTCTTCAAAACGTACTGTGCTAACCTTGGGATGCAGGTATGCTACGCTTCTGTAGCGCACCCACAGAGCAATGGTCAGGCCGAGCGGGCCAACGCAGAGGTCCTGAGGGGCCTCAAAACCAGGACATTCAAGAAGAAGCTAAAGGCATGTGGCAGAGGCTGGTACGACGAGCTCCAGTTCGTGTTGTGGTCCATCCGCACGACCGCGACCAAGTCGACTGGCGAGACCCCGTTATTCCTAGTCTACGGAGCTGAAGCGGTCCTCCCTCACGAGGTTAGACGTCGTTCTGCACGGGTCCTTGCGTTCGACAAGGCGCAGCAGGACGCCATGCGGGGGACGGACCTCCTGCTGGGGGAGGAGCATCGTCGAGAAGCCGCGCTACGAGCGGCGAGGTACCAACAAGCACTGCGGCGATACCACTGCTGCAACATTCTCACCAGAACTCTTGAGGTAGGGGACCTTGTGCTCAGACGGGTTCTCTCCAGGGAGGGACTATATAAGCTCTCTCCCATGTGGGAGGGCCCGTTCAAGGTTGTTCATGTTTCCAGGCCCGGCTCCGCGTGCTTGGAGTCTCAGGAGGGGGTGCCCGTCTAGAACGCGTGGAACATCCAGCACCTCCGGAGGTTTTACCCCTAAATAGGCCCAGTGCATGTGAAGAAGGCGAACGCTTGTGAAGCTTAACTTTCTGAGAAAGGCCCAGAGCCTGTGAAGCAGGTGAACGCCTGTGAAGCTTAACTTTCTGAGAAAGGCCCGGAGCCTGTGAAAAAGGCCAATGCCTGTGAAGTTTGCTTCCCCCAAGAAAGGCCCGGAGCCTGTGAAGAAGGCCAATGCCTGTGAAGCTCGCCGCCCGTGACACTCTCACGTAATAATGAGTTGGGGTTGTACACGCCCCGGAGTCTCAGGAGCGCCGGCCTCAGGCCCTGGGGCTCCCTCCCACGCCCAGTGGCAGCACTTAGCTCTGGGCTGGTTAGAAGACATCGAAGACTAGATTAGGCGCCGGACACGGCTTTTTCATTTGCTTTCTGCAGTTGGCTTGTTCATCCCCATTTGAAGTTTCATTGAAGTTGTTGCCATCTTTGGCTTGTGACTCTTTGCCTTCTTCGCTCTCCTGCCTCGATTTCTCTCACACAAGTCTTGCGAGGGAGCAACGCGGGCACCTCGCGAGTGTTTTCTGCCCCTATTGTTTGAGGTTTCCCTAACCGGGTCCACTACGGGAGCGCCCCTCCAATCCGTGCCCCACGGTCACCGCGACGCGAAAACAGGACCCGGGTCGGTCGCCTCCACAACTGAGGCCGGAAGCTACCTCTCCTGGCTAATCTTTGCAGGGCATGAAGCGTTCGACGAGACCTCGGCCTTGGGAGGCGAACACCGCGACAGGTCGCTCCAAAGCTAAGTAATTTCTACGCGCAGGCGTGTGGCACAGAAGCCTAATACAGAAATAGAGGAAGCAGTACGATAATTAACAACAACAGTCCAAGCACGCCCCGCGGGACCCTACATTACTGTCTCTTTGCGCAGGAAAAGGAAAAGAAAAAAACGAGCGCGACTCGCTTGACACCAACTCACGGCGAAGGCTCGAACTGCCTCCGGAGTTCAGGCGGACTCCCTCTCGCGCTTCACCGAGGCGCGACGGTGGGCAGACCCGCTACCTCCCTCCAGGCGGGCGTGGCGGCACCGGGGCTGGGCATTGCCACCGCTGGAGGAACCGCTGTCTGAAGAAGAGTCGCCGAAGCTCGACGAACCCCGAGCGCCGCCGACCACGCGTGCGCTGTCATCTTCATCCCGATCGTCTCCAGGGCTAGGCCCATGGCCGCGGTCGTTGTCCTCGGGGCAGCACCCAGCGCGACGACTGTCTTCCCCGAACACCCTCATGTAGAGGGTGGCATCACCGTCAAACTTGAAGTGCAGGGTGCACCGCCGGCTCAGACCACACGCACGGGCAAACGTTTGCCAGCCGAGGGTCAGGGCCACGCTCCCGGCGGCAGAGACCTCCAGCGAAGCCCAGGAGGCCCGGCTGCAGCAACCGTCTGGCTGGAGCTGGAGGCCGCTTGGGGCGCCGGCCGGAAGTTCACCTAAAAGGAAGTGAGGAAGCTGGAGCCAGGTGTTGGTCGGCTCCGCCGACCACACGACAAACTCCGACAGCACCTCTGCCAAGTGGAAGCGCGGCCTAGGGTGTCGTGTGGCCGCAGCGCGCCCCCCATCAACGGCCTGACGCCCGTCACCGTGCGGGAGATCGCCTCTGCGGCTGCGAGAAGACGCTACGGGAACCATAGGGTGCTTGCGAGGACGGCCTCGACCGCGCTTGGCCGGGGGAGAGTCGGGCTCCACCTGGCGGGCCTTTCCTTTCTCCGCGGCCGAGAACCTCTTCGGTGGAGCCATGGAGAAGAAGGAGAAGCAAGAAGAGATGGACTGGAAGGGCACGCGCCGTTCCATACTTATAGCCGGGGAAGGCCAACCATCAACCTCCACGATCGCAGGTAATCATGACCCGCCTTGCATGCAGGGACTTGTCGATTCATGCCATTGCTGAGGCGTCGTGGGGAAGTGGAGATGCCCACGTCCAATCAACCGCCATGCGGCGCCCAAGGCCGCAGGATGTTAGGGCCCGCGGCGCTTCGCACTTGCCCCTTCGCTTCTCCGCTAAGCCAAGTCCAGGCACGCCTTGGGCCCAGGGGCTACTGTCGGCGTTCTGGGAACGGGGGTACCCAGACTTGCCTGCCTGCGGCCTGCGACATGGCTCAAGGGGTGGCCCAGTACGGCCCATCTTCATCAGCACAAGCTCAAGACCCTCGCGAGGGGCCAAGCCTCGCGGTGCGGATGATAGGAAGCTTCCTCGGGCACGGCCTCGTCAGGCTGGCTCGCGAGGAGGTGGAGAGATCAAGGCGGGGTACCTCACGAGGTGCCCATGACGCAAGCCATGACGACCAAGGGCGCCAGGCGGGTGCCAGCCCATGCAGTGTCCTCATTCCCTCTTTGGTGCAAAGGAGACAAGCGCAGGCGAGAGTATCAAGCAAAGGCAACCATTTCGGTGCAACAAGACCAAGAACAACACAACGGCAGGAAGGAGGTCATCGTGGAGCCCAAGCTGGCGTCATCGTCAGAGCCTTTGGCAGGCGAGGACCAACTTTGGTCAGGATAAGTGTACTAGATGTTCCCCTTAAAAACGGCCAATTGTTGGCGCCCTTCCCGCTCAATATTTGGGAAGAGGCCCAGGGCCTTTGCCTATAAATAGGACTAGCCACCCACAGGGTAGAAGGATCCGGAATATAGAACAGAGCTAGAGCACAAGCAATCTAGAGAGAGAGAGAGAGCGACTGAACTCCCTCTAGCAGTTCGTTGCACCGGCCAAGAACAGACCCTCGCGAGGCTGTTCTTCCTTGTACTGTTCATCATCAGCCCCTGAGGCAATCCACCACACCACACACTGGAGTAGGCTGTTACACCACAATGGTGGCCCGAACCAGTATAAACCTTGTGTCCCTTGTGTTGCTCTTTGTGTAGTTTAGGAGGTGAGATCTCCGCATGCACCCCAGAGTTCGGACCTAGAGGGTCTGCCGGAACCCAAAATCCGACACAAACCATAAGAAGTTGCAGCAAAAGTAGACCACACAATGATCCACATAGACCAGCTAAACATATCAGAATGATAGAGTTCGAAACATAAAGACATAAATAAAGATAGATGGCGTTGAAGGAGGTACGCCATGGACTAGAAAGAATATGTATGCAATCAATCATCAGAACTCTTGCTGCTGGTAGACTGAGCCGGATTAGCAACAAGCTTATCCGCGGCTATCTTCTCCGGAGCGATGCGCAGGCGAGCCCCAATATGCTGGAGTTCAGAGATGGCAGTTGGCGGTGGCACTGACGAAGCTCCATCAGACTGAGCCGACTTGGTCTTGCGTTTCTTCAAGGTGTGCAGAGACCTGTTCAGACCATTAGATTTGCTGGCGCCACTGCATGGCAAACGGTAGCCATCTCTTAAAGTGCTGAGCCGTGCACTGCGACGAACCTCAGTGTCCACCAAAGCTGTAGACTTTTGCTTGCGATCACGTCTCAGAGTCACCTTTGGTGTAGCAGTGAACTCAAAAGATTCAGAGATGGGTTCAGAAATATCATCAAAACAGAGGGCCCGAGGAACTGTCCTTTTTGCTGGAGGAATAAGTCGAGCATTGACGCTAGAAGAAGCAGGCACAGGTGGCATAACAATGCTGAGATCATATCCATGAAAGCAAACATTCCAAGACTTGTTAGATAGCAAGAGAGTCCCAAATCCAGACTTGAACATGAGCTTTGGAATTTCAGAAAAGAAGAGAGAGGGCATCATCTTCTCAAATGATCGCTTCCATGGCATGTCAGGAGGCAGGACGGGACCAAAGATAGTGAGCACCTATCCAATATGCAGAGGAGGCTACAAGGGAGCCCCAGGTTGCTGAAAAATGACCATGTCATTCATTGGCTGGTTATTAACTGAATCATCCGAAACTTGCAGAACCATTAATTCCTGCGATTGATCCACAACCACTTGATTCTCATCCACAAGCTCCTGCTGCACATCATGATGTGGAGCATCCTGGTGCGGAGGCGCATGGTCATGCTCTGGTGGTGGTAACTCATCCCAGCCAATCTCAGGAAATTCATGCATAACCCAGTTATCTTTATGAAACTGTAGGTGTCCAGGGATAGGGTGCGGGTTGCCATCAAGGGGCGTAGGGTCCTCATCAGCTGGCAGAATATCAGCAAAGTCCGCAGAAAAGATATATATCAGAGCAGGCCAGGAAATGCGGGAACCACCAAAGTCGGCAAACTCACGATACACAACATCCCTTGGCACTAATGTGGTTGCGGGGAAAGAAACATACGCCAGAGTACGAACAAGCAGAGGATCATCCTGGTGCCAGCGATGAAAGCGGACAAAAGTGCTAATAGCATCTGAAATAAACTGTGTGCGCCTATAATCCAGAGGTATTCCAACAATCATAACCCAGCCCCGGTGAAAACCTTGGATAGCTCTGTAGTTAATACCCTCATCGTGCGGCACAAATCTAACAAATCTATCATTGCCAAGATCGAAAGGAGGATAATCAACTAGAGCCTGCCTAGCAAACGGGCTATTGAAACGGAAGATACCAACTCCTTGAATCCAAGGCTGAGCATCAAGAACAGCGCGACCAAGATTGTTAATGACAAAGTCCCTGGCCATATTTCTGAAGATGAGAACTTCTTCAGGCAGAGGAGCAGGCTCAACGATGGCAATTGCATAGTCTTCATGCTGACGATTAGGAGCCACCGCAGGGGACTAGAAGGTGCGCGGGAGCCTCCGCGGACCACCATCGATGATCTCAAAACCATGCGGGACGAACGGTGTGGGGTTGAGAGCAAAGGTGGCCATTGTTAGATTCAGAGGAAGCTCTGTTGGCGAGGATGTAGCCCTGGGGGAAGGCGGCAAGCTGGGCGGTGGCGATGATGGAGTTGGTGGTATGGTGGGCGGCGGCGTTGAGGTAGGTGGCAGAGGCTCGGTGGGCGGTGGCTCTGCGGGCAATGGCAGAAGCGATGGGGTGGCAGGCGTGATTGGACTAGGCAGAGATCCCAGGGTGGGAACCGAGGCGTCGGGCGAGTATATCTCCGCTGACCGTTCCCGAGAAACCGAATTGGCTCTTGGGACCCACCTGTAAGTTGGGGAAGGCGCAGAGCCGGAACACCCCTTGGCTCTGTGGCCCAATTTAAAGCAATGACGGCATCTGACCTGCTTGGTGCACGAATTTGTGTGGTGCAACATAGACAAACAGTTTTGGCACTTCAACACGTTGAACACAATATCATCAATAATATCATTAAACCTAGCAGAATCCCCAGCAGAGTCCATAATCAGTTGAGAATAACCTCCAAACGAAGAAATCACCTTATCCAAAAGCGGCACTGATGGTTGGGCCGCAACTTGGGTCATAGAAGCCTTGCATGGTGCCAGATCCCCATGTTGGGCCGGAGATCCATGATGGGCCTGAAGCTCCGGTGCAACGCAAGCAGATGACACACCATCCTGCGTGTCATGCAACACATTGCCAAAACAGGTTGGTGCTGTTCCGGAAATGACGGACGTATTTTTGGCAGGGACGTTGATCGTTCCGAAAGAGATGGGTGGCGTCGCCACCGTCCACTGAAGATTGTTCACTGGTGGTGACGGCAGGATGACCTTCTCAGTAGGGTTAATTTCATAGCCGGCCTCGGCAATTGTGTCAACAAGTATCTGAGTAACTGGGTATCTGTAACCCTTACAAGCAGGGTACTGATGGAACGTGGCAAAGGAGATTTTCTTCCTTGTCGAAGAACCCGATCTAAGAGAAGACTTTGACGGAGGTTTATGCATAGCAATCAAACCCAAAGTTGCACACTTTTTAGAGGGGCTAACCAGAATCCACTCAGCGTCGCATTCCTTCCTCCAGATCACTAACTCACGTCTCCAATTTGGACCACCATTTCCCCAAAGGTGAAAATAACATTTGAAATGCGGGCCAACTTGAGGATGAAAAGGCCAACTTGTTTGCAGGAATCAATGAAAGAAAATACCTTGCCCTTGATTAGTTGGACCGACAAATCAATGGCCGATCCTCCAATCGCTGATTCCAATGAAGCGGCCACAAAATCCTCATCAACACGAAAAGCATGTCGGCTAAAGGACACAACCATAATGAAATGGCTTGTGTCATCCGAGGGATGAATAGATCTCCCACAAGAAACGAAAACCTTATCCACAAAGTTGGAGCCCGCCGAGAAATCCAAATCCAACGTTGATCCACCAAAGGCACCCATAGGAGATGGTTATAGGTGTGTATATCAGAGCACGCCGGAGAAGATGAGCGGAGAAGATCCAAGAATCACTGGCTAGAAGTGGAGATCGCCGGAAAGCCTAGGCCGTGGGTGGGATGGGTGGTTGGGTGGGTGGATGTGAATTTGGTTGGTAGGAATAATTTTGGTAACAACACGTATAGAGGAAACTTTAATCCTAGGCCTTATCCTAGTAATCCCTCTAATAATTATGGAAACTAGTCGTCAAACCGTGCGACTGCACGGGCTAGAATTTCTGAAAGTGGATAAATTTTAACTGAATAGGAAAAATCAACATATATATAAGCATGTTTCACATTGAGCAATGGGCGATGTGTAGGAACTATCCAACATACACATCTTCTAAGGTACAAAAAAGTTGCAACAATGTGGCAAGTGCTCCAGCAAAGCCAAATGACATTAAAAGGTTACGACTTACCAACGTCAACTTATGTCTTGGCAGATTAATTGGATGGAACCCAGTTGCACCCAATGTCCATTGGAAGTTCAGATGTGTTCCCCAGTTTTGACTTAAACAAATCAACCTGCAATATTTAGGAGAAATTTTCCTTTTTTTAAATAGTGTTGCAGGACCATCTACAACATTTATTTAGAGGAACATGCATAACCATCATAAATGAGAACTTAATAAACATATCACTCTTTATCTGGAACATCACAAATTACTTGGCTCGTGCTCTTGAAATCTAAACCCCTCAATTATACATATCATATGTGGCACGAATACATGAAAGGAGTCTTAAAAAAGTATAAGAAGGCATGAGAAAAGCAATCCTTTGAAAAGGTCCTAGAATGCAAATATCATATTGGGAGTCATGACAAATGAGTAATTTAGCAATCTCAAACTCAACTAAGCTGCATATTTAAATACTATTCATGTTTATCTTTTGCCAACTTATCAGTCATGAGGAAACTCCCTCGTGAAGAAGAAAGATGAGAGTAAGCATTCAAAAAAGAGAAAGAATACAACATACTTTAATTCTAGCACCTCGGTTACTTAAGTAAAATGCAACATAGGAAACGACAACCAAGAAATGTCATTTTTGTAATGAAGATGGACCATCTGTAAGATGATCCTTTGGAGGAGTAAACTATGGAAACTTAAAACTCTTGCAGTTACTAATAAGGCTGAATCATTTGCAAGCATGAGGACAGTGTGCTGTTGTTCAGCTGCAATAATGACTAAACGTAAAAAAAGTCATCAAGAGAAGGTGAGGTCGTATTGAAATTTAAATTCATGAAGCAATCCCATACATTGCTACATATATCCATAGCGCCACACAGTTTTATGTGGTATCTAAGCCTGTATGTGAAATCTAAGCAATATTTCAAACATAGTTTGAGCTAAAAAACAAATCAAGCTTAAAATAGAAAGATATATACTGTACATGGTTTCAGATCATTTAACTTTTGCCAACATATATATTTCTGAACAAAATTCCCTGGTGAAGAATAGAGCTGAGAGTAGGCCTGCAGAAATAGAAAATGAAGAAATAATACTTCTAATTAGAATGACTAACAAATTTAAAACTTGTAG
Source organism: Triticum aestivum (assembly GCF_018294505.1). NCBI lineage: Eukaryota > Viridiplantae > Streptophyta > Magnoliopsida > Poales > Poaceae > Triticum > Triticum aestivum. Next base: position 736,247,334 of record NC_057803.1, on the reverse strand, counting down.
TAGTATAAATCACCCTCTTGCTGATGACTTTGGAAAGCTCAATGTTCTTCTCAGCCACATAATGTACCGCTAACTAACTATGTGCAATACGCCTACACCACTACATCGATGGTTTGCAAAATGCAAACACTGGAGAAAGAGGACCAGTAGAATATGGGTTCATGTATAAAAAAATATGTACCATTTGTAAGACGATTATTCGGAGCGCAAACTGTAGAAACTTAAAGGCTCCCAGAAATAACAAATTAAGAAGAATCATTGCTGAGTATATCATGAGAATGGTGCCTATCTGGCATGATATTTACTAAACAGTCAAATAATGTGTGGCTAACTATCAAGACATTAGGGTGTGTGATACATTTCCAACGCATCTACTTTTCCAAACACTTTTGCCCTTGTTTTGGACTCTAACTTGCATTATTTGAATGAAACTAACCCGGACTGACGCTGTTTTCAGCAGAACTGCCATGATGTTGTTTTATGTGTAGAAAAGAAAAGTTCTCGGAATGTCCTGGAAATCCACAGAGGCACTTTTTGGAATTTATAAGAATTTTTGGCGAAAAAATTAATGTCAGGGGGCCCACAGCCTGTCCACGAGACAGGGGGGCACGCCCCTCCCCCTAGGGCGCGGCCTCCTATCTCGTGGGCCCCCTGGACCTCCTCCGACCTCAACTCCAACTCCATATATTCTGTCTTGGGGAGAAAAAAATCGGAGAGAAAGTTTCATCGCGTTTTATCGACACGGAGCCGCCGCCAAGCCCTAATCTCTCTCGGAGGGCTGATCTGGAGTCCGTTCAGGGCTCCGGAGATGGGGATTCGTCGCCGTCGTCATCATCAACCATCCTCCATCACCAATTTCATGATGCTCACCGCCGTGCGTGAGTAATTCCATCATAGGCTTGCTGGATGGTGATGGGTTGGATTTGATTTACCATGTAATCAAGTTAGTTTTGTTAGGGTTTGATCCCTAGTATCCACTATGTTCTGAGATTGATGTTGCTATGACTTTGCTATGCTTAATGCTTGTCACTAGGGCCCGAGTGCCATGATTTCAGATCTGAACCTATTATGTTTTCATGAATATATGTGTGTTCTTGATCCTATCTTCCAAGTCTATAGTCACCTATAAAACAACGAAGGAGCCGTCGTTTTTGGTCCGAACAATTGGATCGTTTTTTCACTTATAGGTGGTATCAGTGGGTAATTTTAACCAATTTGAAGGGTAATTTTAATGACAGACGACCAGAAGCGATAGCCGCTTTATTAGTAGGTAAAGTAATACTAGTCTTTAATTGAGAAATAATTTTTTGATTTGATAGTGATTTTTGTGGCCTGTCTTGCTTTAAAAATTGCCTTAAAATAATTTTAACAATCATCTTATTCAGCTCGAAACTAGCTCGAGATTGACTCGAGATCGTTACAACTCGACCTTAAGCTTCGCATATTTTGAGCGAGCTCGAATTTTAGTATGAGTTGAGCTGAGCCTAGACCAACTCGCTCAAACTCGACTCATTTGCAGCCCTTGCCATACTCGATTCAACTAAAGCTGGAGAAACAGACACCCACCAGCCACCTGTGTGCGAAGCACATCGGTAGAACCAGTCTCGTGTAAGAGTACGCGTAATGTCGGTCTGGGCCGCTTCATACCACAATACCGCCGAATCAAAGTATGACATGCTAGTAAGCAGTATGACTATTATTGTCCACAACTCTTTGTGTACTACTCTTGCATATAACATCTACGCATAGACCTTGCTCGGATGCCACTATTGGGGAACACAGTAATTTCAAAAAAATTCCTACGCACAAGCAAGATCTATCTAGGAGATGCATAGCAACAAGAGGGGAGAGTGTTATCCACGTACCCTCGTAGACAGAAAGCGGAAGCGTTATGACAACACGGTTGATGTAGTCGTACGTCTTCACGATCCGACCGATCCTAGCACCGAGTTACGGCACCACCGCGATCGGCACACGTTCAGCTCGGTGACGTTCCACGAACTCTAGATCCAGCTGAGGTCGAGGGAGAGTTTCGTCAGCACGACGGCGTGATGATGGTGATGACGAAGTTACCGACGCAGGGCTTTGCCTAAGCACTACAACGATATGACCGAGGTGGAAATTTGTGGAGGGGGGCACCGCACACGGCTAAACAATCAACTTGTGTGTCTATGGGGTGCCCCGCCCCCGTATATAAAGGAGTGGAGGAGGGGAGAGGCCGGCCCTCTCAATGCCGCGCCCAAGGGGAGTCCTACTCCCACCGGGAGTAGGATTCCCCCCTTCCCTAGTTGGAGTAGGAGAGGAAGGAAGGAGGAGAAAGGGAGAAGGAAAGGGGGGCGCCCCCCCCCACCCACCCAATTCGTATTGGGCTTCTGGAGGGGGCACCTTGGCCGCCTCCTCCTCTCTCCCACTAAGGCCCAATAAGGCCCATATACTCCCTGGGGGGTTCCGGTAACCTCCCGGTACTCCGCTAAATGCCCGAACTCACCCGCAACCATTCCGATGTCCAAACATAGCCATCCAATATATCTATCTTTATGTCTCGACCATTTCGAGACTCCTCGTCATGTATGTGATCATATCCGGGACTCCGAACAACCTTCGGTACATCAAAACACATAAAATCATAATACTGATCGTCAGGGAACATTAAGCGTGCGGACCTACGGGTTCGAGAACTATGTAGACATGACCGAGACTCTTCTCCGGTCAATAACCAATAGCGGAACCTGGATGCTCATATTGGTTCCTACATATTCTACGAAGATGTTTACCGGTCAAACCGCATAACAACATACGTTGTTCCCATTGTCATCGGTATGTAACTTGCCTGAGATTCGATCGTCGGTATCTCAATACCTAGTTCAATCTTGTTACCGTCAAGTCTCTTTACTCGTTCCATAATAATTCATCCCGCAACTAACTCATTAGTCACATTGCTTGCAAGGCTTATAGTGATGAGCATTACCGAGACGGCCCAGAGATACCTCTCCTAAACACGGAGTGACAAATCCTAATCTTGATTCATGCCAACCCAACAAATACCTTCAGAAACACTTGTAGAGCATCTTTATAATCACCCATTTACGTTGTGACGTTTGATTGCACACAAAGTGTTCCTCCTAATATTCGGGAGTTGCATAATCTCATAGTCCGAGGAACATGTATAAGTCATGAAGAAAGCAGTAGCAATAAAACTGTAACGATCGTAATGCTAAGCTAATAAATGGGTCTTGTCCATCACATCATTCTCCTAATGACGTGACCTCGTTCATGAAATGATGACACATGTCTATGGCTTGGAAACATGACTATCTTTGATAATCAAGCTAGTCAAGTAGAGGCATACTAGGGACACTCTGTTTGTCTATGTATTCACACATGTATCATGTTTCTGGTTAATACAATTCTAACATGAATAATAAACATTTATCATGAATTAAGGAAATAAATAATAACTTTATTATTGCATCTAGGGCATATTTCAATAAGTTGGCGATGTCGGTGATCAACTGAGAATAGTTGGCGATGTCGAATCTCACTCTGCGCCTTGCAATAAGTTCTTCTTTGGCGGAGTGCTTGGCCAAGACAGTAGGTTCTCCCGGCTCTTAGAAGCTGGTGTCGGTGATTACAACGACGTCGGCCTGAGTTTCTGACGGCTTTATTGGACTCGATGATTCAGTGCTCAAAGGATTGACGTTTGTGGGATCACTTGAGAGGTCAGGAATTTCTGGTGGGACATCATGGATAGTCTCTTCTGGTTGTTCCACGGAGGCTTCAGACACTGTAATTTGTTGCTCCGGTTCATGGGCTTTATGATCTTTAGCCGGCTTCGTCATTTTGGCTTTCTTGCTAGGCTTTGCTTTTCCCATGTAAAGGGTTGCGAATGTTAGTACGAAGTCAAGGATAAAGTGACAAAAAGTATAAAATTCTTACCCAGGGGCAGTCTTGAAAGCCGGTAGCTGAGTTTGCGATGAGTCGCCAGAAGAGGACTGAGAAGTCCCATGGTAATTTGAATCGAAAGAATTAAGCGGCTGACGAAAAAGACCCGCCAAAAGATAAAAAGAGTTTAAATTTGAAAAGACCTCGTTTGGACGTTTTTGAGGAGCTCGAGTATTTGGTAAACTAGAAGATAACTCTCCACCTCCGTTGGTCCGAGTCTGACAACGACTCTTGTGCTGTTGTTGCTTCAAAAGAAAGTGAGGATCCAAATAAACTAAGGGATGTGAAAACCTTACTTTCCGGTTACTTGACGAATTTTCTATCTTGGCAAAGGCTCTGAGTCGGAGGAAGTAGTAGTTACCTCTTCTTTACCCGCTTGATAATCAGTGTCAAGAAGATAGTTGAAAAAGGAGCAAGGGAATCAAGGGCTACCTCCGACTCGGAACTGTCGTATAGTTCAAACATCTCATAGGTACTTAGTTTTTCTTATTCTTTTTGGTGGTTCTCTTGGCCGCTTTCCCTTTGGACCTGGCTTTCATGGCGGCTTCATGGTCATATTCATTATTCCAAAAATCGGATTCATCCTGTGAAAATCATCAAAGTTGAAACAGCAGAACATGGGAATGATAAGACAAAGTAAATTGCTTGGAGACGTACAACAGGTAGCGGGTTAAGTTTGCAGAAAGGGTTCAGCCCCACTTTACTGCAGCTTTCCAGGCTTTCATTCAGAAGGGTCTAGGTCATTTCATTCATTGCATTATCAGTTAAACATACGGAGTTATAGTGCAGTGGATCTTTTGCATCACCTATATAATCGCACGTTAAGATGGGTCGACGACTCAAGGGTATGATTCTCCAAGAAATCCAGCATCGAACCAAGTCAACCCCGGTTAACCCATTTCCCTGTAGGGCCTTGACCTTTGCAATAGTGGGTTTGATCTTTGCACGTTCAACAGTTGTAAGATTTTTAGCAAGATGATGCTTCGGGTCAAGTCGTTAGACACGATAACCCGACAGTGGATTCTCATCAGCCGGAGAAGTATCTTTACAGTAATACCATGTCTGGTTCCAATCCTTGGGGTGACTCGGTAGGCAAGCATAGGGGAAGATAGCATCTCTTCTCCGTTGAATTGAGATCCCACCAAGTTCTAAGCTGGGGCCATTGGTAAATTCGTTCTACCGGTTCAGATAGAAATTTCCCTGCAGAGTTCAACAATGGGTTCTTCTTGAAGATATACTTCACAGAAGACTTGAAAAGTACAGATATTTATATTTAATAGTCATCCTGAAGATCGAGGCGTCCGAGTCACTAGATAATCATTCATTGAACTCCTCGATTCTCACGTCCGCCTGTTACCCATTCCCTTATTAATAGGGTCAGACAGCCTTCTCATTTCTCCCTTTCCTTCTCGTCTTCAACCTCCCTCTCTCGTGAAGCACATCCTGAGCCCGCGTACGCACATCTGCAGGGCCCGGTGAGCCACCGTCCCTCCTCCTTTTCCTGTCTGCCCGGTGTCGTTCTCCACGCGCACGACGCACACGGGCGCCCAACGCCGTGCCCACCCGATCCTGCTCGCCTGCCGCCACCCATGGCCGCCGCGGCCACTTGCTCTGCCGCACCCCTCATTCCCTGGACACGCCCACACCCTCTGTGGCCACCAGCCGGCGCCCATGCACACGCTCACCGCGTTAGGCCCGCGCCTCGCACTCGCCCGCCTCTTGCTCCGCACAACTGCCGCTGTTGCGCCGTCTCGCTCGCCGTCGTCGCCCGCGACCGGCCGCACCTCTGCAGCGACCCTCTGTGCGCCCTGCGCCGGCCTCCGCCGCGGCCCCTCCCTGGCCGCCGCCCGTGCTCGGCCTCCGCTCGGGCGCCAGCACGCCCCGGCGCTCGTAACCGTAGCACCCAGCGCCCGCTTCCCCTGTGCCCGTTAAGGCCCTGGGCCACTAGACAACGGGGCCCAGCGCCTAGAATGTTAAAAAAAGGAATTAAAAAAATAATAATAAATAAAAAATATCAATTAATTAATTAATTAACTAAGTAATTAACTTAAGTAATCATGTTTAAATTAACTAATTAAGATTAATTAACCTAATAACTAGTTAACCTAATTAACCACTTTTAGTTAGCTAAACAATCCCTGACAGGTGGGACCCACCTGTTAGGTTGACCAGGTCAACGGTCAACGTTGACTACTGACGTCATGCTAACATCATAATTACCTTTTCTAATTAAATTAATTCTGTTAGTTCTAGAAAAAAGATAAAATTCTTTTTAATTAATATAAAATAAACCGTAGCTCGGATGGAAAAACTTTGCACATGAAAGTTGCTCAGTACGACGAGACGAATCTGGATACGCAGCCCGTTCATCCGCCACACATCCCTAGCATAGCAAACTCACAACTTTCCCCCTCCGGTTCATCTGTCCGAAAACGCGAAACACCGAGGATACTTTCCCAGATGTTTTCCCCCTTCACCGGTATCAGCTACTACCGCGTTAGGGCACACCGAACACCGCGTATTGCCCTGTTACGCTTTGTGATACTTTGTTTTCTCTGTTATTTATTGTGTTCCCTCTCCGATACTTCTTTTCGGTAGACCCCGAGACTGCCAGCGACCCCCAGTTCGACTACGGAGTTGACGACCCCTCCTTCTTGCCAGAGCAACCAGGCAGGGCCCCCCCTTTGATCACCAGATATCGCCTATTCTACCCTCTACATATTGCATTAGAGTAGTGTAGCATGTTATTGTTTCGATTAATCCTATTCTGTTGCATAGCCTGTCATTGTTGCAACATCTGTTGATACCTTACCTGCAATCCTAAATGCTTAGTATAGGATGCTAGTTCACCATTAGTGGTCCTACATTCTTGTCAGTCTACCACGCTATACTGTCGGGTCGTGATCACTCGGGAGGTGATCACGAGTATATACTATACATACATACTATTCAGGTGGTGACTAAAGTCGGGTCGACTCGGTGAGTACCCGCATGTGATTCCGATGTGGGGGCTGAAGGGACAGGTGGCTCCATCCCGGTAGAGGTGGGCCTGGGCTCCCGACGGCTCCCGACTGTTACTTTGTGGCGGAGCGACAGGGCAGGTTGAGACCACCTAGGAGAGAGGTGGGCCTGGCCCTGGTCGGCGTCCGTGGCTACATCATTAACACGCTTGGTATTTGATCTGAGTCTGGCCATTTGGTCTATACGCACTAACCAACTACGTGGGAAAGTTATGGGCACTTGACGTCGTGATATCAGCCGAAGCTTTCGTGACGTCAGTGACTGAGTGGCGCGCACCGGATTGGAACGTAATCCTGCTCTTGTATTGAGGGGGCTAGTTCTGCTTCCGGCCGCGTACGCAACGTGCAGGTGTGCTAAGGGCGATGGGCCCAGACCCCTGTGTGCTTAGGTTTAGACCCGCGTGCTGACCTCTCTGTTGGCCTAGGTGGGGCTGCGACGTGTTGATCTTCTGTGGCCGGGCATGACCCAGAAAAGTGTGTCCGGCCAAATGGGATCAAGCGTGTTGGGTTATGTGGTGCACCCTTGCAGGGAAGTTAATCTATTCGAATAGCCGTGATCTTCGGTAACAGGACGACTTGGAGTTGTACCTTTGACCTTATGACAACTAGAACCGGATGCTTAATAAAACACACCCTTCCAAGTGCCAGATACAACCCGGCGATCGCTCTCTAATAGGGCGACGAGGAGGGGATTGCCGGGTAGGATTATGCTATGCGATGCTGCTTGGTGAAGTTACCATCTACTCTTTTCTACATGCTACAAGATGGAGGTGGCCAGAAGCGTAGTCTTCGACAGGATTAGCTATCCCCCTCCTATTCTGGCGTTCTGCAGTTCAATCCACCGATGCGGCCCTCTACACATATACCCCTGCATATGTAGTGTAGCTCCTTGCTTGCGAGTACTTTGGATGAGTACTCACGGTTGCTTTCTCCCCCTTTTCCCCCTTTCCTTTCTCTCTGGTTCTCGCAATGCTGGAGCCCAGGATCCAGACGCCACCGTTGAGGACGACTCCTATTATACCGGAGGTGCCTACTACTACGTCCAGGCCGCTGACGACAGCCAGGAGTAGTTTAGAAGGATCCCAGGTAGGAGGCCTGCGCCTCTTTCGATCTGTATCCCAGTTTGTGCTAGCCATCTTATGGCAACTTGTTTAACTTATGTCTGTACTTAGATATTGTTGCTTCCGCTGACTCGTCTATGATAGAGCACTTGTATTCGAGCCCTCGAGGCCCCTGGCTTGTATTATGATGCTTGTATGACTTATTTTATTTTTAGAGTTGTGTTGCGATATCTTTCCGTGAGTCCCTGATCTTGATCATACACGTTTACGTGTATGATTATTGTACGATTGAATTGGGGGCGTCACATAGCTATTGAGTGTAACATGCCCAAGAGGGGCCGGGTTATACTCATGGCGGTTCGTAAAAGACAAAGCCCATGAGGATATTAAGGATGGCGGTTCATGGAGCAGGCTGCTAAGGGCCAGAAGCGCAAAAGCGACTTAAGACCCATAGGTGTAATCCGTCATGTATTTATGACTTGTATTGTAAGGAAAGTGTAACTAGTCACCGAGCAGGACACGTTGTCTATGAGCCGGCCGGGAATTTGTAAGCCACCGGGTGTCAACATGTGTATATAAAGGGGCGACCCGATGGAGGGTTAAGGACATGAAACTAGAGATCGAAAGCTAGGTCAAGTGGATTCACTCCTTAGTAATCAAAACCTAAGCAATACCACTTCAAACTGGATTAGTCCTTTACCTTCAATGCAAGGGGCTGAACCAGTATAAACTCCCTATGTCCTTTGTCCCGTTTAACCCCTTTAAGCTAACCTAGTGCGATGGCTCCACGACTAAGTCCTCACAATAGGACATATGCCGTGACTATTCCACGACAAAATGCGTCGTTAGTAGATGAGGGCATCAAATAGTTATCTGTTTTTGCTAAGTTTGTCGATGTGCATTCCGTGAGAGCAAGTGCAAAGATGTTAGTTGACTCATAGTACGAGGTAGTGTGAAAACAGCAACTTCCTTGATAAAGAAACTTTCATCTAAATTGGTGTCACCATTGCGTTCGTAGTCCAACGGTTAGGATAATTACCTTCCAAGCAATAGACCGGGTTTGACTCCCGGCAGACGCAATTTTTTCCTAAGGTGCTGCCACTTGCTTGTTCCATGATATTGACTTTTTATTACACATGGAAACTTCTTTAATGATATTGACTTTTTATTATACATGGAAACTTTTTTAGAGGTCGCTCTGATTTTGTATTCTATCTATCCATATCTATCTATACCAATATAAAAAGACCCAATAGGGCAGATCCAACAGATCTCCGTCATCCATTAGCATTAATCCGACAGTCCTTATTGTCCTAATGGTGAGCAACTAAACACGTTTAGCGCTAAACTCGTTTATTGCTAATAAATCCTTTCTCTCCCCGACCCCCTTGTTTACGTACCCTTTCACATGAAAGGAAACTGCCACAGTGATCCGTCGTGCGATCCCCTTCCTTACGTACCCTTTCACACGAAAGGAAACTGCCACAGCGAACCGTCGTCCGATCCTCTTCCTTATGTACCCTTTCACACGAAAGGAAACTGCCACAGGGAACCGCCCCAAGGCGCCGCCCCATCACCTCGCTTCAGTGATGCACACCGCCCCCATCGCCTCGACCCGCAACAGCTTCAAGGACGTCGCCCCTCACATCTCTGTGCCGCCTCTACCCATCGTTTTTCTCGGCCTCCACCGTAGTGACTCCGCCGCAACTTCAAGGATGCCGGCTGTCGGGGATGCCGCCTACACCACCTGGCCGACCGGCGGGGGCATGTCGGAGGCGCCGCCTGGACCGCCCATCGCCGTTGGACCTGTCAGGGACGTCGCATGGCCATCCGTTGGTGTCGGGCTGTCAGTTGGCGTCGGCTGTCGGACCATCATGGACACTGCCTGGACCACCTGCCCGTCCCTCTCCGTCGGGCCTAGGTCATCAATGCCACCATCAGGGGATGCCGCCATCAAACACGCAGCCACCGGGCCAGAGGTCTTTCATCTCTACTTTCTTCATTTCTTCCTGAGAAGATTAATTCATGTTTCACTGAACAGAAAAGCAGCCTGTATGCACTAAAAACTGAACCCAAATCAGGCTTCGTAAAACTGAACCAAAAGCAGCCTTATGTGCACACATTCAACAGTTATTAAGCTTCATTACCAACATGGGCTATGGAACAACTAGGTTACACAATGATATGGAACTTTTGGTAGCAGCTGGGTAGTGGATCAGTTGTGCTGATTTCAATGGATTGTGCTTAGATTTTTGGATTTCTCTTTTAGCGGCCTGAGGACAAGGTATGTGCCCCCTCCCCTGGTCACTTGCATATGCCATTAACTACGTTGGATTAGTACAATTTTCAACCCATTTGAAGGAAGAGATGGACCTGCCGCTGGTGGTGCTTACTCAAACTATTTATTTTGAAGCTACTTTTTAAAAGAAAATTCAGGTATATTTTCAAGCTGAATTAAGATTACACATGCAACTCACGTGCACATTTACTAGTACTTTTAAGGACGCTAGATAATTGTCCGTGTGTTACAATTTTCTTTGTTTTTACATCATTGGTTGATGTACATCCGTCCTATGATACATCTAACCGACCATTAGAGCATCTATAGAGACGTCCGGACGGACGGCTCGGTCACTGACTGGTTGTGAAAATTCATCTTAGACGGGCGCCTCAAATGCCTGTACTGGCCGGCATCCCTTATATTTAGCGCAAATATGGGGGCGCCCAGACGCTGCCACCACGTTGGAGTTGATAGACCTACACCAAATCCATCCCCTCGACCTACCGGATCCATTTGCTCTCTCCTCTCTTCTTCCTCCTACCCACCGCCTGTCTCACAGCTCCATCGACACACGCGCTCCATCGCCTTTCCAATCCTCTGTGCCGCCAGCACCGGCACCGCACTCCTCTCTCCTGTCCTCGCTGCCGGGGACTTCGTCGCCGGCCCGGATGCGATCGCGGTATGTTCGGCAACTCTCGGGCTCCCCCTTGCACTCTTTATGTTTGACACATAGTCCAACGTGGTTTTTTGTAGGAAAAACAATGAATTCGGATGGTTCATCGGACAAGGAGTATGGACCGACATAGCTTGATAAAATGATAAAAGATGAGTTCTTCGATTCCTCGGATTCAGGCGAAGTAGTGGACATGGCCATGCTCATGAGCATCCAAGAGGAAATGGACCGGCAAGTAGAGCATATTCTTAACTTCAAGGGTTCAATCAAAGGGAGAAGAGTGGTCAATCAGGATAGGGTGTCCGGAGCACGACTACTGTGTCAGGGCTACTTTACTCCGAAGTCGGAACCCAACTTTCCTGGATGATCCATGGTTTCATCACCGTTTTTGCATGCGGAAACCATTGTTTCTGCGCATTATGGAGGGAGTGGAGGCACACGATGACTACATCAAGCTCATATGGGATTGTTGCAACAAACTTTCTTTCTCTGCTAAGCAGAAGCACGACTGCTCTGAGGATGCTTGCAGTTGGTACTGCCACAGATGCCGTTGGTGAGATAGTCAGGATGGGGGAGAGCACATTCCTGGAGAGTGAAGACTACTGTCGAGTTCGCCCGCGCCATTGTGCGGTGTTTGGAGCAGAGTATCTGAGAGAACCAAATGCGCAGGACACAGAGAGATTGTTGGCTATTAGAGAGGCTAGATGGTTTACAAGGAAGCTCAGATCAATTGATTGCATGCATTGGCAATGGAAGAACTGCCCCAAGGCTTGCAGGGAATGTATCGAGGGCACAACAAAGAGGTCACCATCAAATTAGAAAGCAGTTGCATCACATGACATGAATTTGCATGCTTTCATTGGAATGCCGAGTTCTCACACGACATCAACGTGCTTCAACGATCTCCGATGTTCATGAGGCTTTACAATGTGGAATCACCGTTGTGCAACTAAACCATCAACGGCCATGACTACAACATGAGATACTATCTTGCCGATGATATCTATCCTCAATGGGTGGCGTTTGTGAGGATAATTATTTCCGAACAACATGGCAAGAAAAAAAGCCACTTGGCAACAATGCAGGAAGCAGCTAGGAAGGATGTGGAGAGGGCATTCGGAGTGCTTCAAGCTTGTTGGGCAATTGTTAGTGGTGTTGCAATGATGTAGTGTTGGAGTTGTGTCAAATATTGTGTACAAGGTAGGTTACAGTTGGACTTATAATTGTATTGTGTTTACAGGATACGGAGTCGTGTCCAAGTAGGACACTTGTATCCTAGGCCTCTCTTATATAGCGGGGGTAGACACACGATGTAACCTATGCCAACATAATAGCACAGGCGTGCAAGGGGGAGCCGGTGGCGTGTGCCGGCGCCCGGGTGGCCGATGTGCAGTATTGTGATGGTGTCACGGGGAGGAGTGCCCGTAGTCAGGCCCCGGGGATGTAGCCATATCGGTGAACCTCGTTAACAAATCTCGTGTCGTGCTCGTGTGATTGCTTGGTCCTCGGATGATCGACAGTATGCCTCGGACTTATTCTAACAAGTAGTATCATGAGCAAGGTTCAATTTGAGGTTGCAGCTATTGATCTAGAGGTGGAGCAGAATTCGTCAAATTAATCGGTGGTCGATAGTGCGACCGGGCAAGATCGATGGGATGGCGGGGGTTCTGCTCGTGTCAAGAAGCAATCGGAAGCGGCAAGAGTCGTGTTCGTATTCGGTTCAGCATCTGTCGGCGAGACCGAGTCGCTTGGCGACTTGCGGCAGGCGGAAGCAAGAGCGGTAGCCGTAGCGCATAGCACGTGTGGCGACTGGCGAACGTGTTGTTTGTGGTTTCGAGACCAGGAACATGCATGGGAGGCTCTAAGGCCCAGCTGGGGCAGTCAGGCCGGAGGCTGTCAGCGCGTAGTGTTTTGTGGCTAGTTGCAGGAGCAGCTACGGTGTGGACCGTACGGGAGGCCGATGGTATATGGCGTGAGATTTGTTTGGACAAAAAGAAAGAGTAGTCTGCACATGGTGATGGTATTTACGTGGCATGGATAGAAAACATGAAAGGCAATGACATTGGGAGTTGTGAGGCACATGCTTGGTGAACCATGGAGTCTACCCGGAAGTTATTTCTCTTTTGGATGTGTTGCTAATTGCACGTGTGTTTACTATTGGTTTGCTGGCAGTTCTAGGACGCGCGCATAAGGTTCATGAAGCCTGGAGTGCGTGTACAAGGATCATGCATACACAGGGCGTTAAGCAAGGCACGAAGATGTGCAGGCCGGACACGACGCAGGATGGAGCATGGTTGCAGTCGGATAATTTCGGTATAGAAGACGGTGGTGGGATCAGCAATGACGACATAGGAGTGTGATGCTGATGGTGACCGACTTCTGGGTGTAGAAACACGTGGTGCACATGTCCGAGGCTTGTGCGGCTTCGACAAGACTATGGCGCGGGATTGATTCAAGGTGGTGTATACATGGAGCTTGAAGTCGATGAGGCGCGTGGTTGGACTGATCATCTACCATGGAGTCATGTTGAAGGTGGAGCTGGAGTCTGGAAGACTTCACTCGGTGCTGATTGAGGGGCTACGGCGTAAGACGTCAGAGAGTCGAAGCCTATTCAGCGAGAGGGAAAAAGCGAGTGACATGCAGTTCGGACTGGAGCCCAGTGGTCTGATGGAAGCTTGAAACTCGTCATCGGTCAGTGATGATCGGTGGTACTCTGCAGTGGGGGTTGAGTGGTGTGGTTTTGCGGCCCTTGAGACTCGACCGGGACAGTGGAGGCTCGACGCGGTAATAGCGGCGGGGCGTGCGGTATGCACGGGATATTGTAAGTGCATCTAGTGCCCCTTAGTAATTTTGGTGTATTGAAGACTTATAGGTTAAGGGACTAATGTGTTTATGAGTGTACACAGGTCTATAAGTCTATGAGGAGTTTGATATTTACAGAGAAAGTCGACCCCTAAAAATGAAGTTCTTCGACTGAAGACTTTGGTATTCTGAAGACTTTGAAAGTGAAGAAATTGGTGTGACCTTGAAGACTTGGTATTCATTTGAGGAACATGAAGCATGAAGACTTTTGTTTTCGTAATTTCATTTTCTCTTTCTTGAGTCATAGGAAACACCGTACTGTTAAAGGGGGTCGAGGAAATACTAAGGAAAAATTTCCATGTGATGCTCAACTCAAAATCCTACACCTACCAATCCCTTGGAGTGAAGCCTTTGGAAATCTCATACAGTTCAGTCAATTTCTTCAGTGACAGAGACGAAGTTCTTCTGGTCTCTGAGGAATTTGTTCTGACTGAGGAGTTAGGAATTCGCCAGTGCGGATTGCCTACACAGTGAGGACATGATAGCCCTGAGGAATTTGAGAGTCAAATTTCCGACCGTTGTTGTGCCACGCGCCAGCTGTCCCAAAATATCTTATCCACCTAACGGTCATATCATTGAAGGGCATTTATGTCTCATCATGTCAGGCTGCTCCCTAGGCTATAAATAGTCGCCCCCTACAACCACTAGCTGGTTGGCTACTCCGAGAGAAACTGACACTTGTCATTTGAGAGCATCCCATCCTCCGAGGACTTTGAGCGAAAATCATCGAGTGAGGAAAACCCAAAACCAAACACCTACAAACCCAAAGTGATTGAGCATCACTGAAGAGATTAATCCTGCGTGGATCTGACGCTTGTTATCTTTGATGATTGTGCTTCTTCTAAACGGTTAGGCATCATGGTCTAGAGCATCCAAGAGGAATTGTGGACCGCCGAGTGACCGAGTCTGTGAAGGTTTGGAAGTCGCCTGAAGACTTACCACGTGTGATTGGACGAGGTCTGTGTGACCTTGGCTCAAGGAGAATACGGTGAGGACTGGGTGTCCTGAGCTGCGTGCTCAGCGACTGGGTGTCCGGGACTGTGTGTCCTCGAGTTTAAATACTCAGCCGCTCCAACCAGACGTACAACTGAGACAGCAGTTGGAACTGGTCTACCAAATCATTGTCTTCACCAACCTTACTGGTTCTATTTCCTCAACTCTTTCATTTCCTCATTACTGTGTTGAGTGCTTCAACATATCTGTGTTTGAAGACTTTGACTGAAGACTTTCTCAATTTCCTCAGTTCAATTTCTTCAGTCTGTTTGTCTTCATCTTGTGCTATCCTGTGATTACGCTTTCTGTACTCTGTGCTTGTCTTCATTTCATCATGATGACTATGTCTGTATTTTGTTATGCTTACTTCACCAGAAAATTCCTCACTGAAGAATTCATAAAAATCGCCTATTCACCCCCCTCTAGTCGATATAACGCACTTTCAATTGGTATCAGAGCTAGGTACTCCCTTGTTCTGTGTGATTTTGGATTAACCGCCAAGAGTTTTAGTTATGTCGACCGCAGGTATATGATCAAGGTCTCGGCTGGGTGTCCTACCTTTGATGGAATGGACTACCCCTACTGGAAGAACAAGATGCGAATGCATCTTGAGGCAATTGACAATGATCTCTGGTATGTTGTGGAAAATGGTGTTCCCTCTGTCTCACCCTAACTGAACGCTACCGATGTGAAGAGATTCAAGCAACTCGATTCTCAAGTGAAGAATATCATATGTGTCCATCTGAGCAAAGGACAGTATGGAAGAGTGAGTGCTTTGGAAACTGCTAAGCTTATCTGGGATAGGCTGTCCAAAGTAAATGAAGGAGTCTCAACTCAGCGTGACTCTCGAGTTGATGTTCTTCGCAATCTCTTCAACCGCTTCAAAAGACTCAACAATGAAAATGTTCAACAAACCTTCGATCGCCTCACTGACATCTCAAATGAGCTTCAAGCGCTTGGTGCCACTGACATCACCGACCATGAGGTGGTGAAAAAATTGTTGAGATTGCTTGATTCCCCATTTGATACTTTGGCACTGATGATACAAGAACGTGCTGACTACAAGTCACTTGATCCTGCTGATATCCTCGAGAGGCTAAATACTCATGAGTTCCAGCTTGCTGAAAAGAGAGATCTCTATGGTTCGAGCTATGGTAAATCACGTGCCCTGAAGGCCAAGGCAGTGTCTGAATCTGAATGTGAAGATTCTGGTAGCAGCCTTGGTGAACCTGAAGAATTGAGCCAGGAGCTAGCACTGCTCGTGAAGAAGTTCCAGAAGTTCTCAAGACGTGCTCGCTTTGGAAAATCCTCAAGGAGCAGTGATTCCTCATCCAGTGACTATAAGAGAAGGCTATGCCACAAGTGCAAGAAACCTGGTCACTATATTCAAGATTGTCCTTAGTGGGAAAAGGAATTAAAGAAGAAGAAATACAAGGATTACAGTTCTGATGACGCTAAGAAGAAGAAGAAATCGTCAAAATCTTCATCATCAAAATCCTCAAAATCTTCATCTCACAAGAAGAGCAGCTCCAAGAAGGCTCGGGCATTCATTGGCAAGGAAATGGACTCTGAAGCTGAATCTGAGGAACATGAGGAAGAGGAGGCATCTGAGGAGTCCGAGTCTGGTGTGGCGAGTCTGGCTCTCGCTGCTGCTTTCGTCAGCAAGTCTATCTTCAACTCTGAAGAAACTGTTCTCTCCAACAAGGCTGATGAAGATAATGATGACTATGCTCCCACCTATTGCTTCATGGCAAAGGGTGCCAAGGTACTCAAATATACCTCCTCTGAATCTAGTGAGAATGAATCTGATGAAGACCTCATGCCCAGCTACTCTAAACTTGCTAAGATTGCTGTAAAACAACAAAGGGCTTTTGAAAAGGTTCAAAACATGCTAGATAAAAGTGATGATATGTTGGGTGAAGAAATGGATCGCACTAAAGCCCTGACTGAAAATCTTCAGAGGCTTCAGTCTAGGTTTGATAGCCTTCAAGGTCATCATAACACTCTCTTGTCTGATCATGAGAAGCTTTCTTATGAATTTCTTCAAAGAAAGCAAGATCTTGAGAAGCTATGAGTGAGTTATGAAGATCTATAGAAGGAGCAAGATTCATTGCTAGCTCAACAAATCAGCGCTTCTCAAGAAGAATTTGTTCCTCCATGCTTAAAGTGCATTGAACGTGAATCTGCTAATTCTTCACCTGGATGTTCAAATGCTTCAATTGTTACAAATTCTTCTCCTGCCTCTGCTATCACTAATTCCTGATCTGAGGACATTGCTAGTATCACTGACGATGCAGGGCTGAAGGAATTGTACATGACAGGCATGTACAAAAGCCTCAAAGGGCATCAGACTCTTTGTGATGTGCTTAAAAAGCAGATCCTCAACAGGAACCCTAGGAAAGAGGGTATTGCCTTTGAGAGGAAACTCAATGCTGACGGAACATATTGGAAGCCTGAGCAGTACCCCAAAAGCTCATGGGTTGCTGCAAAGGGACCTCCAGTTGATCCATCTAACTTATCTGGCTTCACATGTGAATCTCCTCATTCTTCTGATGAGTCATTTGACTCCAACTATAAACTGTTAAAAAATCAGAATGGTGAAGTATTTTCTAGGTATGTTGGCACTAACTGCAGGAACGGTTCTCCTATGAAAAAAATCTGGGTTCCAAAAGGTGCGTTGAAAGTCTTCAGGTGAATGTCCTCATGACACCACCTGTGAAGAATAGGAACCCCAGATCAAACTCTTCATATGGACCAAATGCTTCATATGGATCCAAGTCCTCATATGGACCAAATTCCTCATGTGGATCAAATTCCTCAAAAGGATCAAAGTCCTCATATGATTATCATCGTGCTAACAACTCTGTTTCGCAGGGTAGAGCTAAGGGCTATGAATATATGCATTATTCTTCAAACCATTATGTTCATAAGTCCTTGAAGAATTTCTCTTCTTATTCATATGCTTACGATAACCCCTCTTATGTGAAACGAACTAGATTGGCTTCTATGCCACCATTCTCATATGGAGCTCGTAGAGTGATGAATTTGCCACCCCTTCAGGTGTGGGTGGTGAAGAAAAAGAACTAATCTCTTCTGCAGGGTCAGGTCTCCAGACGTGCTTTAACGTCTGAAGAATTTGCTGGGGGCCAGACAAAATTGCCTGAAAGGACGCATGCTAATCATGAAGAAATGAACTTTCATTTCACACGTCCTCATACTGCTGTATCTGTTTTACTGCTTGATGAAATTCATCATCATGAATTTGATATCATATTCTTCACTGATGAAGAATATGAGATCGTAAGTTGCACTAATTCATCTGCAGGATGATCAACCCAAAGCCAATGAGTGGGTCCTCGATAGTGGATGTACAAATCACATGACTGGTGACAAGAATCTATTGATGGATGCTCCCTTATCACCATCGCACCTGAAGCATATCATCTTCGCTGACAAAGGCAAAAGTCAGGTATTGGGTCTAGGTAAGGTTGCGATCTCTAAGGACATACACATGGACAAAGTCATGCTTGTTGAGTCCTTAGGATACAACCTCATGTCAGTCTCAGTGCTTTGTGATCTTGATATGGTTGTTGTCTTTGGCAAGTATCGTTGTGTTGTGATTATGGAAGCTGACCAGTCCAAAGTCTTTGAAGGCTTTATGAGAGGATACTTGTATATTGTTGATTTCTCTACAGGACCGCAACTAGCCGTGTGCCTACTTGCAAAAGTTTCAGAAGGCTGGCTATGGCATCGACGACTTGGTCACGCATGCATG
The DNA here is from genome assembly GCF_018294505.1 of Triticum aestivum. Classification (NCBI taxonomy): domain Eukaryota; kingdom Viridiplantae; phylum Streptophyta; class Magnoliopsida; order Poales; family Poaceae; genus Triticum; species Triticum aestivum. Next base: position 736,228,727 of record NC_057803.1, on the reverse strand, counting down.
AGGAATTTTCACACGCTTGTGAAGAAGAAGCATGTCATTGGCATGAGAATGTCAAATTCCTCAAGGATCACTTGTGTGGAGCCTGTGAAGCTGGAAAAATGACCAAGGCCAAGCATCCAGCGAAGACTATCATGACCACTACTCGACCATTCGAATTGCTTCACATGGACCTCTTTGGTCCTAATCATTACTCAGCAGTCACTAATGATGCATCTCTATATGGCTTTGTTATTGTTGATGATTAATCTCGTTAGACATGGGTACACATTGTTACTTACAAACATGAAGTGCAGGAAGTCTTCAAACGATTTTCCTCGAGGGCTTCAACCAACTTTGGTGTGAAGATCAAGCACATCAGGAGTGACAATGGAACTGAGTTCAAGAATTCTGGTCTTGATGACTATCTTGATGAACTTGGTATTACTCATGAGTTATCTGCTCCTTATACTCCTCAGCAAAATGGCATCATGGAGGGCAAGAACAGAACTCTTGTTGAGATGGCTCGCACTATGCTTGATGAATACAAAACGCCTCGTCGTTTTTGGATTGATTCATTTGATACCGCGTGCCACATCATCAACAGAGTATATCTTCACAAATTCTTCAAGAAGACTGCCTATGAACTCCTCACTGACAAGAAACCCAATGTGAGTTATTTCAAAGTCTTCGGTGCTAAATGTTGGATTAGAGATCCTCATGTGTTGAAGGGCGACATCTCCATCGAGCATGTGAAGACTGAAGAACAGCTAGCCGATATCTTCACAAAGCCCTTGGATGAGAAGAGATTTAGCAAGTTGCGGTGTGTGTTAAATATCTTAGAATCTTTGAATGTTCTTTGAAAAGGGCACTCATCCTAACACTTATGCAAAATTGATGACATAGATGTGCAACACATGAAGAAACGTTTTTCTTCAATCAATGAAGAACAACACTCTAAGTGTGAAGAAATTAATGAAGAATTTGATTCTCAGAACCCTACGACAATTGTACGCGGTGTCTGAAATCATCATTCTTATACGGTGGGACACGCCACCACCAAAGTTGAAAATCTTCAATTTGAGTTTTTCCTCATTTTTGTAATTCTTCAGTTTTTCAAATTCTTCAACTTTGCAAAATCTTCACTGTTTCCGTCGTTTTTCTTCATTGGCTATATATATATATATATATATATATATATATATATATATATATATATATATATATATGGGTTTATGTCCTCTACAGCATTCACTTATGGCTATTTCTTCAAGTTGCATTTTCTGCTAAGTGAATGTGATCGGACCCTTCCCCCTCTATGCTATACTCAACCCAATCTATTCACAAATTCTTCAGGTGCGTTCTATTTGAAACTCGTTCAAAGTCTTCATTGTGTCCTTGTCAGCTGAAGAAATTGCAAATGGAACCTCAAAACTAATCTTATCCAAATTTTCGGCTTTGCCGCTCAAACCGTTCTGCTTCCTACGATAGACTTATCTATTCACCCACGATCTAACACGATCTCCACTTTTCAGTACGTGGGTGACACATGTCAAGCGAATGGGAAGGGTCAGGGGCACGTTCGTCCTAAATCTTCGGGCGAACAGTTTTTCACTACAACTATAAATACCCCCTCTCCCCTTCCTCACTTCCTTTACTCCACTCGACTGCTCTCTCGCCCGCTCGAGCTTCTCAAACCCTAGCGCCGCCGCTACTCCATCGTTGCCGGTGAGGAAGAGCTTCACTGCCTCGACCTCGTCGCCATCGTACTCGCGCCGGCCGTGGAAATCTTCACTCCACCGCCGCCGTAGCTGTCTTCCTCCGCCAAGTTAGGGCATGGAAGATCTGAACGGACGAGCTTCAAATCTACACTTCTCAGTTCCTCGTGTTCTTCATCCAGGGTAATTAAAAGTTACTTTTACTGCCCTCTTTGATTCAAATTTTCTCTACAAAATATTCAAAGGTGTTTTATTCTACAAATCCTCACACACAAAACACCTCACTAGTCATCTGTTCTTGATTCGTTTCTCTAAGCATCATTTTTCTTCAAGATCCCTCAATTGTGTGGATCCTCGATCTATACAGCTCTGGAACCTAAGACAAAGAACGCTTAGTGAAATTCTTCAAGGCTCATCTGGTCAAATTCCTCAAACTTATTCTTTTTGAAAAACCTTCTGAGAACGCATATGACCTATCCAAATTCCTCGCAACTATACTCTGTTCACAGGTACTCATGTCCGCTGCTGAATCACTAGGTTCTCATCTGTTGGAAATATGCCCTAGAGGCAATAATAAAAGGATTATTATTGTCCTTCTTGTTCATGATAATTGTCTATTATTCATGCTATAATTGTATTATCCGGAAATCGTAATACCGTGTGAATACATAGACTACAATATGTCCCTAGTGAGCCTCTAGTTGACTAGCTCGTTGATCAATAGATAGTCATGGTTTCCTGACTATGGACATTGGATGTCATTGATAACGGGATCACGTCATGGACAAGACCCAATCCTAAGCATAGCACAAGATTGTGTAGTTTGTTTTGCTAGAGCTTTTCCAATGTCAAGTATATTTTCCTTAGACCATGAGATCGTGTAACTCCCGGATACCGTAGGAGTGCTTTGGGTGTACCAAACGTCACAACGTAACTGGGTGACTATAAAGGTGCACTACAGGTATCTCTGAAAGTGTCTGTTGGGTTGTCACGGATCGAGACTGGGATTTGTCACTCCGTATTACGGAGAGGTATCACTGGGCCCACTCGGTAATGCATCATCATAATGAGCTCAAAGTGACCAAGTGTTTGGTCATGGGATCATGCATTATGGTACGAGTAAAGTGACTTGCCGGTAACGAGATTGAACGAGGTATTGGGATACCGACGATCGAATCTCGGGCAAGTAACATACCGATTGACAAAGGGAATTGTATACGGGGTTGCTTGAATCCTCGACATCGTGGTTCATCTGATGAGATCATCGAGGAGCATGCGGGAGCCAACATGGGTATCCAGATCCCGCTGTTGGTTATTGACCGGAGAGCCATCTCGGTCATGTCTACGTGTCTCCCGAACCCATAGGGTCTACACACTTAAGGTTCGGTGACGCTAGGGTTGTATGAATATGAGTATGCAGCAAACCAAAAGTTGTTCGGAGTCCCGGATGATATCCCGGACGTCACGAGGAGTTCCGGAATGGTCCGGAGGTAAAGAATTATATATGGGAAGTCGAGTTTCGGCCATCGGGAAAGTTTCGGGGTCCACCAGTATTGTACCGGGACCACCGGAAGGGTCCCGGGGGTCCACCGGGTGGGGCCACCTATCCCGGAGGACCCCATGGGCTGAAGTGGGAGGGGAACCAGCCCCTGGTGGGCTGGTGCGCCCCCCTGGGCCCCCCTCTGCGCCTAGGGTTGGGAACCCTAGGGGAGGGGGCGCCCCACTTGCCTTGGGGGGCACTCCACCCCCCTTGGCCGCCGCCCCCCCTAGGATATCCCATCTCCTAGGGCCGGCGCCCCCCCTGGGGACCCTATATATAGAGGGGGGGAGGGAGGGTAGCCGCACCCTGGCACTTGGCGCCTCCCTTCCCCCTTGCTACACCTCCTCCTCCCGTAGTCGCTTGGCGAAGCCCTGCCGGAACTCTGCTGCATCCACCATCACGCCGTCGTGCTGCTGGATCTTCATCAACCTCTCCCTCCTCCTTGCTGGATCAAGGCGTGGGAGACGTCATCCTCTCCGTACGTGTGTTGAACGCGGAGGTGTTGTCCGTTCGGCACTTGGTCATCGGTGATTTGGATCACGACGAGTACGACTCCCTCAACCCTGTTCACTTGAACGCTTCCGCTCGCGATCTACAAAGGTATGTAGATGCACTCCTATCACTCGTTGCTAGATGAACTCATAGATGGATCTTGGTGAAACCGTAGCAAAAATTTTATTTTCTGCAACATTCCCCAACAGTGGCATCATGAGCCAGGTCTATGTGTAGTTCTCTATTGCACGAGTAGAACACAAATCTGTTGTGGGCGTAGATGTTGTCAACTTTCTTGCCGTCACTAGTCTTATTTTGCTTCAGCGGTATTGTGGGATGAAGCGGCCCGGAGCGACCTTACACGTACGCTTACGTGAGACAGGTTCCACCGACTGACATGCACTAGTTGCATAAGGTGGCTAGTGGGTGTCTGTCTCTCCCACTTTAGTTGGAGCGGATTCGATGAAAAGGGTCCTTATGAAGGGTAAATAGAAGTTGACAAATCACGTTGTGGTTTTTCGTAGGTAAGAAAACGTTCTTGCTAGAACCCTATTGCAGCCACGTAAAAGATGCAACAACAATTAGAGGACGTCTAACTTGTTTTTGCAGCAATTGCCTTGTGATGTGATATGGCCAAAATTGTGATGAATGATGAATGATATATTGTGATGTATGAGATCATGTTCTTGTAATAGGAATCATGACTTGCATGTCGATGAGTATGACAACTGGCAGGAGCCATAGGAGTTGTCTTAATTATTGTATGACCTACGTGTCATTAATTCAACGCCATGTAATTACTTTGCTTTATTGCTAGACCGGTAGCTATAGTAGTAGAAGTAATAGTTGGCGAGCAACTTCACGGAGACACGATGATGGAGATCATGATGATGGAGATCATGGTGTCATGCCGGTGACAAGATGATCATGGAGCCCCGAAGATGGAGATCAAAGGAGCTATATGATCTTGGCCGTATCATGTCACTACTATATAATTGCATGTGATGTTTATTATGTTTATGCAACTTGTTTACTTAGAACAACGGTAGTAAATAAGATGATCCCTTATAATAATTTCAAGAAAGTGTTCTCCCTAACTGTGCGCCGTTGCTAAAGTTCGTCGTTTCGAAGCACCACGTGATGATCGGGTGTGATAGATTCCTACGTTCACATACAACAGGTGTAAGATAGTTTTACACATGCAAAACACTTAGGTTAACTTGACGAGCCTAGCATGTACAGACATGGCCTTGGAACACAAGAGACTGAAAGGTCGAACATGAGTCGTATGGAAGATACGATCAACATGGAGATGTTCACCGATGATGACTAGTCCGTCTCACGTCATGATCGGACACGGCCTAGTCGACTCGGATCATGTAACACTTAGATGACTAGAGGGATGTCAAATCTGAGTGGGAGTTCATTATATAATTTGATTAGATGAACTTAATTATCATGAACATTAGTCTAAAATCTTTGCAAAAATGTCTTGTAGATCAAATGGCCAACGCTCATGTCAACATGAACTTCAACGCATTCCTAGAGAAAACCAAGCTAAAAGATGATGGTAGCAACTATTCGGACTGGGTCCGGAACCTGAGGATCATCCTCATAGCTGCCAAGAAACAATATGTCCTAGAAGCACCGCTAGGTGAAGCACCCATCCCAGAGAACCAATACGTTATGAACGCTTGGCAGTCACGTGCTGATGATTACTCCCTCGTTCAGCGCGGCATGCTTTACAGCTTAGAACCGGGGCTCCAAAAGCGTTTTGAGCAACACGGAGCATATGAGATGTCCGAGGAGCTGAAAATGGTTTTCCAAGCTCATGCCCGGGTCTAGAGATATGAAGTCTCCGACAAGTTCTATAGTTGTAAGATGGAGGAAAATAGTTCTGTAAGTGAGCACATACTCAAAATGTCTGGGTTGCACAACCGCCTGTCCCAGATGGACATTAACCTCCCGGACGAGGCGGTCATTGACAGGATCCTTCAGTCGATCCCACCGAGCTTCAAGAGCTTTGTGATGAACTACAATATGCAGGGGATGGTGAAAACTATTCCTGAAGTATTTTCAATGCTGAAGTCAGCAGAGGTAGAAATCAGGAAAGAACATCAAGTGTTGATGGTCAATAAAACCACTAAGTTCAAGAAGGGCAAGGGTAAGAAGAACTTAAAGAAGGACGGCAAGAATGTTGCCGCGCCCGGTAAGCCATTTGCCAGGAAGAAGTCAAAGAATGGACCCAAGCCTGAGACTGAGTGCTTTTATTGCAAAGGGAAGGGTCACTGGAAGCGGAACTGCCCCAAATACTTAGCAGACAAGAAGGCCGGCAACACTAAAGGTATATTTGATATACATGTGATTGATGTGTACCTTACCAGTACTCGTAGTAACTCCTGGGTATTTGATACCGGTGTTGTTGCTCATATTTGTAACTCACAGCAGGAGCTGCGAAATAAGCGGAGACTGGCAAAGGACGAGGTGACGATGCGCGTCGGGAATGGTTCCAAGGTCGATGTGATCGCCGTCGGCACGATACCTCTACATTTACCTACGGGATTAGTTTTAACGACTAATCTATCCACCAGTCGACTGTTCATTTGCTTCAAATCTGCACGACTCGACAGCCGTCCGATCCGGATCCAATGGACCGCGTCGCTCCTGGTGCACGCAGCGCGGGTGGTGGTAGCCGTTACCATCGATGTGTGTCGCTGACTAGTGGGTCCACTGGAACCGCCTGTATCGCCCAATGCCACGATCCCCACTCGCCCCCTCTCGCGTTTGCCCGCACTACTTCTTCTTCCTCTGATTCCGGCCTCTCCATTCGAATCTTCTCTCGCTCCCCTCCCCCTCGTGCGCGACGGTTGCTGCTGGTGGCGCGTTCCGGTTCGCGGCGGACGGCGACTGGTGGATACGGCGAGGAACGCATTCCCCGCGCCCTGTTTTCCTTCTCTTTTTGCTCCGCCGCTCTGGTCCGCCATTGATTTAGGTTGGAGCCGTCGAATCTGGTAGATTGTTGTTCCTATTAGGTTAGATTAAGGCCGGCTTCTAATTTCTGAGTCGAAGTTGAGTAGCGCATCCCCCATTCCCCAACCCATCCAGCCGCCCCGCTCTGTATTTCCTGTTGCTCCGCCTCCACGCTTCGCCGTTGATTTTTGGTGCTCGGACTCTTTGATTCTGGCGGTCGTTGTTGCTATTAGGCTAGGTTATGTCGCCTTCTAAGTTCAGTTTGAATATGGTTCGGACATCTGGTTTAATTTTGTGGTAATCGTGGGCGTGGATAGGTCTTAGTGGTGGTAAGTGTGGTTGGTTCTAATATGGATTTTGTTATGGTGTTACTGTTGTGGATGTGGTTGTTTAGGACATCCAATAATGTTTGGTGTTTATGGGTTTCAAGTTGTGCATCAATGGATGAGGATTTAAAAAGCAACCCTAAGTTTTTTCACATAATGTTGTTTTATGTTGGTTTTGTTAGATGCGGTTTGTCCATTGATTAGGCTTTTGTGCTGCTCCAATTAGCTTGTTTACATTGCTTGATTTGCTTGTTATGTTTTGTTCCGTTCAATTATCATGATTTTTATATTGAACTTACCAACTATATTGCACTCAAATTACCATATGCTTTAAACTCTGTTATTTATCAGTGTTGTCTTGTTATGGTTGAATTATCATGGTGATGGTTTTACACTTACCTCTGTCATCTTACCGTAGTTACCATACGTTTTTGCTAGACTAACTATATGTAGCACAAAGCTTATTTCTCATTCATTTTGTTTTGGTTGGGTTATTAATGAGCATGTGTGACTGCTATTTCTTATCATTGGTAATTTGGTTGTAACTTACCAATTGCATTGTGCCTCAATTATCAGTCTCACATGCTTTTTATATACCTGTGCTATCTATTTTACTTTTTTTTAGCATGTGCGACCAATTTGGAGTTTGCTTGTTTCCTTTTATCAGCTGTATTATTGCTTTGTCAAACACTGGTTTTATAAACAATGTATTCATTTTTTTCCTACGTGTCAGGGAGACAATGCCGGGGAAGCGTAAAGGAGATGGCGATGGAATCGATGAGGTTCCTTCGAAAAAGGCGAAACGCCCTCCTCCGCGGAACAGAGCCTCACCCAGTTCGCTTCTTCTAGCATGCAAGGATATGAATGATGACAGGAAGGGTGCCATTGATGATATGGATTTAACTAGCCTTCGAAATATCCAATGTGACCATCCATTCAACAATCTCAGTGTGTGGCTTGCTGATCTCTATGACCCCAATTCGCGTGAGGTGGTTGTACCAGGCCGAGGCAGGCTTCCGGTCAATGAAGAATACGTGCATCGTGTTATGGGTGTGCCGCGTGGAGGGAATGATGTCCCTTACAACCTCCCATCTGAAACTAATATTGAGTTAGGGCTTGAGTTGTTTGGCGAGCTCGGATATGCCCCTAAAATGACTGATCTTGTTGATCTCATAAAGGGTTCTGAAAATTCTGATGACACTTTCAAGCGTATGTGGCTTCTGCTTGCGGGGAATACAGTCATTGCCCCGACCACCTCCAACAAAGTTAGCCCCCGTTGGTATGCTGTGCTGGTAAGTTTTTTTGTGAATATGTCATTTTCTTTCTTGTGTGCCTGATAACTTTTATATATGTCAGTGTGATAACTTTCATATTTTTTGTGGTGCATTCGGTGAACTTCAGTGTTGTTTTTTATATTGCAGCGTGACATCAATGGTGTTAAGAATCTCAATTGGTCCAAATTTATTGCTGATGAACTGCACAAGGCGCTGTTGAAACGCAAGCCTACCAGGGGTTGCCTTATTTTCTACAATGTAAGTGACGATGCTTTCCTCTTACCTTCTCTTTTGTCATTTGTCATTTTCTTTGTCATTTTGTGGCTGATTTTTGTAAGTGTTTACCATGGCGCTTCTGTTTTTCTTATCAGCTGTTGTACATTCATGCGATTGATCTTTCTGGACTTGGCATCGAACTGCCTGATGGTCCTTTTCCCATCAATGTATGGACAAAGAAGCTGATAACTCTTGTCCTCAACAAGGATGTTCAGGCTGACAAAGTTTCTTTCGGGAAACTACCGGTAATATATATCTATATTTTTCAGTTCACAGTCTGCTTTTCAACTGCATTTTATTTTCATTGTTTGTTTGTTGTTACTTATCTGTGAAGGCTACATTTTTTTCCCGTTGAAGCCTGAGTTTGGCATGAATTTCTGTCTCTTTGGTGGTGTGGAAGGTCTTGACAAGTTTATGCGTGTTCATACTGCCCCAAGCTGCAGTGAAGAGGTGAGCATGTAACCTAGTTTCTTGATCTTTTTTTTGCTATTTTATGTTCTTTCATTGGCTGATAAATTATTTTTTGCACCCATTTGTGGTTACCCTGATTTGTTGCCAACTTGTCACTCTTTACTAATCTGGATGATTTCCATTGTGGCATATCCTCTATATAAAATATAATTATGATGCAACCATGTGATAATTATTAGTGCAATGCCTTGATAACTTTGCAGCATTTCTGTGATAACTTGATATCATGATAACTTTTGGTTGCATTTATTATGATGATTGTAGCATTCCTGTGATAACTTGATATTCATGATAACTTTTGTTGCATTTTTGTGATAACTTACTAGTTATTTCCATTCTTTTTTCATTTTTTTATGTTGAACAGAAATTTGCCAAATCAACTCAGATAGTTGCTCGATTCACGTCTGCCATGGCTGGCATCCTAGGCAATCTTGTGGAATCATTCACCACTTTAGATGATGAGGGCCATTCACATGCATCTCGTCAGCTAGACGCTGTATTGAACGTTATCTCCTCTGCCGCCCGTACGACGTCAAGGACTACGCGGTCATCGCAAGGCAGGCGGACAGAAAGTGTTGGAAAGAATGTGGCTGAAGATTCTGACAGCGATGACGATTATCACGGAGGCGTTGATTCTGATTCTGACGCTGACTCCGATGATGATGATGATGACTATCGAGTTGTTCGTTGTCGCCCTAAAGATCCTTTTGTTGCTTCAGGCAGTGGTACCGTGGATGTAGACATGGGCAGTGGTCCAGCTGATGATGAGACCACACATCTTGATGGTGCAACTGTCAAAGCCCATGATGGCACAGGACCAAATGTTGAAGACACCCCTGTCCGCCCTGTCGGTGATAACCTCGTTGAGTCTCAGATCTTACTCACTGGAACATCTCATGTAGCATCCGTCGAATCAGGTGATCGAGGGCTTAGCCAGCAAGGTCTGACAGACACGCAAGCTGAGGCGGCCACTGACTCTTCTGTCAAGCGGTGCGGTGCTGAGCTTTTGAAAATTTTGGCTTACCAGAGGCGCAAGAAGCTGAGGCTACCATCACCCCCCCGTTCAGCTTCACCAACTGTGCCACCACCCCCCATCCAACTTCACCAGTTGTGCCTGCCAGCCCATCGCAAAGGCCGTCTTCACCAATTGCACTGTCAGCATCTGAGATTCATGAAGCTGTGAAGAAAGTTGCGGTCCAGGAGCTTGGTATACGCGTGGCTGAAAAGGGAACCGGTGCCTCCGTCCCACTGTCCACTTTGCGGAAGGAGGCCCCACGCAGGTGAATTATTATTTTCCAATGTCCTTCTTATCAATTATGTGCCTGAAACAACATGGTAAATACAGTCGTTTGTTTAAGGTAGTTTGGGTAATTTCATGCCGGTGATCAACTTGCTTATTTTTCATCTGCAGGGCCCCCGGCAAACAATCTGTTGCTGCTAAGGATTCAGGGATTGCACCAGTGAAAAGGTATTCAAATTGTTACTTTCGTTTATGTTCAACAGTTATTTTGTTCTTGTTGTCTGATAACTCATGTTGATGAACATTGATAACTCAACTTTGCCCCCCTGGTAATTTAGAGTTACCAATCTTGATAGTTGTATGTGCTTGTAACATTTGGTTATTTTTTTCATTCAGTGCACCTATGAAACAAGTTGCTGCTGCTAAGGGTTCTCCAAGTGAACCAGGAAAAAGGTGTTCACATACCTATCTAGTTTGCAGTTATTCAAAAATAATTGTTGGTTTTTTTGTTCATATGATTTGACAACTTTATATTTATAGTCCTTGATTACTTTGTAATTTTTTCCCTGGATGCTACTTATACCTGAAGTATGTGACATCCTTTTTTGATTGAAGCATGTGGTAACTCAGGTTTAACAACATGTGTAATCTCACTACTACCCTTGTGTATCGATTTTTTCAGTCGTTCAAAAGATAAAAGTGCAGTGAAAAAGGTGAAATTCGCCAACACCAGATCCTCTCCACGACTAAGGGCAACATTGTGGCAGACAACGTCATCAGAGACAACAGAAGTTATCCATCTTGATGAATCTCCCACGGCGACATCTCCGTCTGAAAAAGCAGCAGCATCTAGCGAGGGTGCATCTGATGATGTTGCGTCGACATCGGCTGGTGTTTCTGATGACGCTGTTTTTCAGCTACCTGCAGCGGCAACTGTTACTGCTGCTGTTGAAGATATCGCCAGCGTGGCTGTAGCTATTGAATGCGAAAATGAAGTCGTCCCTAATATAGCGCATGATGGAAGTGAAGGTAGTTCTGTTCGCCATCACATTTGTTTTTTGTTTCTTGTATTTTTATGATGCTTTTTGTTGACGATGTGTTTAATCTTTTTCCGCTGTAGCTGAGAAAGTTGTGGGAAGTACCAGAGACAATATGCCTACTGATACGACTACAGCTGGAGGTGAAAAGAATGATGCCGATAATCCTGTTGTCACAGGTTGGTAACTTAATTTTCTTATGTTGATAACTTGTTTGTCTAATACATGATAACTCAAGATATTGTTTCTGGCACTAACAAATACAATGTCATCTACATGTTTTCCTGATGCCTTTTTTTCCTTATTTGTGTGTTACTTGTCATGTTTTGAAGCAGTAGCTGACCATGCATTGGAGTTGAGCACCCCTGGAGCTGGAAACTACGATGGTAATTTTACGCCACCCAGCTGCTCTCTTGGGCTGGATGACATCTTTGGTGCGAGTCCTCAAGTGCCACCATCTACTGAAGCAACTGCAACGGCTCAAGCTGCACCAACGTTGGCTCAAGTACCACCTGCAGCACTAGAAGCACCTGCGGCGGCGCCATATGCTCAAGTACCACTTGCAGCACCAGAAGCACCTGTGGCGGCGCCATCTGCTCAAGTACCACCTGCAGAACCAGCTACTGGCCCTGACGCCATTCTAGGGCTCGCAGCACCTGTTGATGCTGACTCGAAGGGCAAGGCATTGATGAAAGTTACCAAGGCTCAACCGGTCGCTTGGGCTCCGCCACCCAACAACTCTGGTAAGTGAAGACCTTGTGTCTTCGCTTTTATGCCGCGAGAGTGATGGATTGAGATATGTCAGTGTTCATCGTATTGTTTTGTGCCTTGGTGTGCTCTTTTTATTTATGTGTTTGGAACTTTCTATCATTCCGTGTGTATGGATGAATGTAATACTACTTCTATGCTTTGTGTGATGTAAATGAACATATGTGCTTTCAGTACCCGTAATATATATTTCTGTTGTGTCCGCTACAATATTTTGTACGATGCTAGCATAGACGATAAGTCCATCCTCCTCCCCCCCCCTGGTAACTTTGTCAGTTTTGAAAGCCGATGTTATCTGTTACTGACTTTTAGTAAGCGCGTGATACGTACATCTCCTATCATTGCCTATTTATTTTTTTAATTCATTGTCATGCTTACAAAACAGTACTATACTCGTAGTTATTCATCTGAACTTTTTCATTACTCCTTCAATTTTTTCCAATCACCCTGATAACTCCATATGACATATCTTGGTAACTCAAATGTTCAAATCCTGTCAATTTATGATCCATTGACACCATAACTCCAGCAATGTGCATTCTTTGCCAATTCTGAGCTATACAATTCTTTTTGGTCTTCCTTTTAACATGTTATGATGATTAGTTTATATCACAGCTGTTCCTCGTTATGCACCAGTGTTATCTAATTTGTTCCTTAAAAGGCACATACATGTGTGCTGGTAATCCACATTCACATTGCCTGGTATCTTTTATATTGTGTTCCTGATAACTTCTTGTATCTTGTCTCAATTTTTAATACCTGATTTTTTTTGCAACAATTTATGTTGTTTATCACTACTGTTCATGTCCTCATCGCTGTTTTTTTATTTAAGTAACACCGGAAGCTGGTCGTGTGCAAGTGTATGATGTTGAGATTGACAATGATGAGGTTCTCATGTGGTGGGAAGAATTTGAACATGGCAATCCAGCATTAAAAGGGAAATCTAATGTTCAAATAGGTGATTTTTTTCTGCTCCATGAACATTGCAAGCCTTGCACAAACCACTTTCTTTGTTTTTTCAATTATGGACCACCACTTGATAATCAAAACATGTGGCAGTTGATATGTTTTGACCCATCACTTGATAATTCTTTCTCCCATCTGATGATAATTCATGGTTTTCCATTTTTTCTGTTTCTACCAGACAACCCCCAAAGTCCAACATTTGTTACACCAGAGTTACCACCTTGCACAGAGCATTTAGTACGCAATTCAACACCTAAATCCTTTATTCGGAAAGTTAGGGTCACCCACCCGTCCAAATACCTGCTCCCGCCTTTTGCCACCCTCACACCGAGCGAGGAGGAAGAGTACGTTTACAATGAAGTTATCAAGCATACTACTGATTCTAACTCTAAGATTAAAGAGTATGTTTCCATCCTTTTTCTCATCTTTCTTAACACAAATCATTATTTTGTGCGCCTTTTTTTGAAATGTATTTTTTAAATCTTTTTTTTTGTTTTTTGTTTTTTGTAGTGTTAGGGTCATCGACATTGATGGTAGGTGGGTCACCCTTGGTGAGCTTGCCAATTGTGTGCAGGGAGTTGGGCAACTATCAACCAGCATTGCCGAGTTACATGTTCGCGTTCTCCAGTATAAGGAAACGCCAAACAGGCTCATCTTCCCTTGGGTGCTCTCTGTGTATCTGTTGTTAGGAGACTTCAAATCCAAGTGTTTACTGAAGTATTTTCGACGGGACAAGTTTTACATTCTTAGTCACCAGGATCAGGTATGTTATGTTTGCTGGATCTGGTAACTGTACAGTTAGTGTCTTGGTAACTTCCTGATAATATCATGTAACTTCCTGTTATTTGTGGATATTGTTTGTTCTTCATGTCATGATAACCTATTTCATGCACACTGGTAACTTTTGACCTTTCTGCCCTGATAACTTCTTTTTCTAGTTGCCTCCCATGTGAATTTCATGACCATTTGTTATCTTGGTAATTTTGTTTCTTTTCCAACTACTTTTATGCTTACTGCCTTTTAAATTTTTTCAGCTGCTATTCCCTGCTTTGCAAAAGTTGGGCCGCGGTCCAGATGACGGGCATTGGCATGTGTTGTCACTAAATCTTAGGGTGAAGTGGTTTGAAGTTCTAGATTCATTGCGTGACCAAGATAGTCCTTCTCTTCTCGAGCATGCGACAAGATACATGAACGCAATAAAGAAGGCCTGGTTGATAAATTACAAGGACTCGCATAAGCAGATTGAGGACTATGAACTTGTGTACATTGATGTGTTGAAATAGGAAAATGGGTTAGTTGTGGATTACTCACTCTCTTTTTAACATCCCAACTACATGTTTGTCATCCCTGTTTATTTTGACCCAGTCCGAAACTCCAATTAAACTGATTTTGTGTTGTTTTTTCATCACAAATGTTTCAGCATTGATTGTGGATTTTTCGCCTGCACGTTCCTTGAGGTGTGGGATGGCAAAAATGTTCCAGCCTTAACTCATGAACAAATTCCATCTCTCCAGAAAATTATGACATTGAGGTGGTTAGATCATTATCAAAACAAATGCAAAGAGTGGCGCTATCATCTGTTCGGCAGCGGGTGATGAGGTGATATTTTTTTACTACAGTGTGATAAGTTCTACCAAACTGTGATGATAACTTTTTTATTTGAATCTGTTATGACAATGCCATGGAGCAAAGTGTTGACATGTTGTTTTACTATAGTATACACAGTCCAAAATCACTGACTATATGATATAATTCACTACTGTGATTATAATTTGTTCATAAGCAATTTTTAGAAGTGCAAGGAGGACTAGTTTTTTGTCCATAAGTAATACAATGCAGTGCTGGTAGCCTTCAAAAAATGTAGATATAAATACATTGGCTTTTACAAATCCATGTCAATTCCATCATACATTGCTGGTAACTGGCATAATAATGTACTGATAGCTTGGTTAAGAAATAAAAATTTTGGATTTACAAATCCATGTGAATCCCATCAAACATTTGTTGGTAACTGGCATAACAGGGTACTGATAGCTTGCTTAAATTATAGAGATACACTTGTTTTGCATTACAAAGCCATGATAAAATCTACGATACAATGCTGATAACTGGAATGTTATGGGGCTCATAGCTTGCACATTATGGTCCATGAAAAAAATGCAGCAACCATCTTCCATTTTAATAGCACCTTCTTCATTTATCTTGCTAGGGGACATTTGCATGTGTGTTTGTCATGTTCCATACTCCCGCATACACCACATTTCCTTTTTGTCTTGGTTTTACAATCTCAAAACCTGATTGCTTCCTTTTTGACTTTGGCCGCCCTTTCGTTACAGTCTTGGGAGGGTGTAGTATCAACTTTGCGTTTGAGGGTGGAGCTGCATCAGGATGTGGGGGCTGGATGACAAAAGCGTGATTGTTTTTGCTAGCATGTATCGTCACCCGCACACTTTCTTGCTGTGTGGCAGGGTTACCCTGGCGCTGCACATTAGTAGCAGTTTCTTGTTGTGTGGCGGTGTTCTCCTGTTGATTCACATTAGTGGCACTTGTTTGCTGTGTGGCTGGGTTCTCCGGATGTCTTGCATCGGGGGCGTTTTGGTGATGTGTGACAGGGTTGTCTTCATTCATCCGCCCCACATGTATCAAGCAGGGATCCGGCTTTCCTTGAAACGATCCTTTTGCTTCTTCCTTTTCCTTTCTTACTTTTTTAAGTTGATTGTTCTTCAGGATTTCAAGCTCCTCCTTGAAATTATACAGGTGTTTTCTTGCCAATCTGGTCCCGTCATCTGTTAGGCAAGCATCTTTGGCCGATGCCTTAAATTCTTTAAGAATTGACGTGCATCGCATGACACTTTTCCCCTCCTCTTTAGGATGTACTTTTCAGGTATCTCGTATACCTAAATTTGGTCCATAACTCGTAGTACGTGCGCGCACAGTAGCCCGTCACGATCAAACTTGCAGCAACTACACGAGTATGTCTCTTCAACCATGTTTGCTTGCACATGGTAGTCCATGTCTCCATATTTTGGTATTATCCCGCGTACTGAGCTGACCTTGAAAGTACCATCATCCAATGCGTAGCATCTGTATGCTGATTTCACCTTCATCTCCACCTGGAACTTGCAAAACAAGTTATGTGTGTATAGCCCCCGCACCTGCATCTCCAGCGGGTTCATCGAGTACATTTCGGTTTCTTTGTACACTGTTTCCAACTGCTCTTTTGACACGCTAGCCATCACCTTATCCTGTATCGCAGTGTACTGTTGTGCGAATTCGACCAGTGAGTTGTTTGGGTTGACATACTTCTTGAGCACAGAGTTAAATCCCTCGCTTCTTGCCATGGTCTGCAAGAACGGGAAAAAGTCGTGCATATAGTATACCGGGACCCAACACTTCCTGTTCTCCCACAGCAAATGGAAATGCTCGTTGTCAATCTGGCCATACACTTCCATCATCACCCACCATTTGTGCTCAAACTCCTCAACTGCATTCATAATATAAACATGGTAACATCAAGTATTGGAGGATGGTAACATCTGTTCAAACATAGCTGGTAACTAGGAACACCAATGCTGTTGATAATTATGTCACACACACATGGTTACTTTAGTTGAAGGATCATGGTAAGTACTTTGCAGACAGGATAAGATTTTCTTTTTCCAAAGCGAATAGCACTCTGTGTGTGTAGTACAAGCAACATTTTTAACTAGCAACAAAAAGATATTCATATCAATCAGACTAGCTGGTGATTGAAAAGTTTTGTTTTAACTAGTGGGGTGAACAACTGAAATGTGTACATCAAACATGGACATTATAGGGGTAGTACAGAAAGCAACTAATGTAGGTAATTTTGTTATAACCCTCTGGTAACTTGTCACTTTGTTACATGGTAACTGTTGTTATCATGCATCTAAACCCATTTTCTATGTGCCCATTTTTCTGTGTTTTAAGCTAGTGAGGGGTGGGAAGTAAAATACCAGTCAGGCTGTTGTCAACACAATCCTTGAATGCATTGTTTAGTGGGTCATTGTCAGCCATCAGCTTCCCAAGCTTCTCTTGTGCTTTTTTCATTATATGCCAGCGGCAATTCCTGTGTACTATCCCGATGAACACCTCATCAATAGCACTCCTCATTGCAAAATCTTGATCTGTTATTATGTTCTTTGGCGCAATTCCACCCATTGCATGCAAGAATGCATTAAACAGCCACACAAAGTTACCAGATAGTTCGTTTCGAACAAACCCACAACCAAATTGGATCGACTGCCCATGGTTATTAATGCCAATGAAGGGTGCACAGGGCATTTTGTACATGTTTGTCATGTATGTTGTGTCAAATGAGATGACATCATTGTATCTAGCATATGCCCTGCGCGACGTACCATCTATCCAGAATAAATTCTCCACTCTGTCCTCATCATCAAGCTTTATTCTCCAATAGAAATCTGGATCTTGTGCCTTCATATCTTGGAAGTACGAGATTGTGCTCCCCACATCAGCATGGCGGTACTCCGTCCGGAATTTAGCTCGCTGGTTTGCGATGTCCTTTGTTGTGTATGGTACATCTTTAGGATTCCGTAGAACCATTCCATTAGTTGCATCTGTCTGGCTGTCTCTATGTTGCATCCATGCAATATCTTCAAGAAGTCCTGCTCATCTTTTGGAATGTTCCTATGTGATGATAGGAACTTTGTCAAGGACGGATTTCTTATTAGAGGGTGGTTGTGGTCGTCATTGAAGCGTTTGACTCTCCACCACGCATCCGTGTGGGTGATGTAAAGGTGGGCCGGACATCCCGACCTCACAACCTTCCCTCTTTTCCTCTTCTTCACGATGCCTTTTGGGTCCTGCACATCCTCTATCTCTTCCTTGTTTGTTTTTGGCTTGCCGTATTTCCCACAAACCAGGAGGACTCTGCTTACAGTATTGTCTTTGATTGTTTTTCTGTATTCCAGTCTCATTCCAAACCCATGTCTCTGTGCATATTGCCTGTAGTGTTCATAAGCTTCCTCAAAAGTATCAAACTTCATCGTTTCATCAGGAGGTTTCGGTGTGGAGTATGCCTCGGTATTTTTGTCAACCTGTTCAGCATTCTCTCCCCCTGTTTCTGGACTCGCTGGCTCGCTGACTGAATGATCAAAGAAGCTTTCTCTCCCCCCTATGCTACTAGTAGTCGGTTCTTTGCTTGTTTCTCGAACCATCGGGTTGCTTCTAGAAGTAGCACCTGTAATGTTTTTGAAAGTTGTTATTTTGTATTATATTTTTCTGCATGCCAAAACTAGTGGTAACTTGTACTCCAGTTGCTTGGTAAAGTTTGCGTGCATTAAGATTTTTTTTGTAGCTGTAAAGTGAAAGCATGAAATTCCAATTGCAATACATATTGCATGATAATTCGTATGCAGTAAGTGAGGTAACTGTGCCTAAATTCATGGTAACCAGTGAAAGCATGTAATTCCAATTTCAATACAGATTGCATGATAATTTGTATGAAGTAAGTGTGGTAATTGTACCTAAATTCATGGTAACCTGTGTGCATCAAGCTAAGTCATTTGTCAACTGTTTCATGGTGAATGTGATAGTTGTAAATAACCTAAGGTGGTAGTTGCAATTCAAGTACGATGGTAACAAATTTGTGTACAAAATTGTGGTAGCATGGTAAATGTTTTACCTTCATCTGTTTTGGCAGAACCAAAGCTTGCCGTGTGTGCATATTCACACTGTTGGTTTGTCCCCACACCACTCATCATGACATCCACATTACCCCCATTGTCATGCGCCATTTTCTTGTGTCGTAGCACCTGCTAGTACATATGATTGCAACAATTAATTTTCCACAATTACTAGCAATCTTGATTATTTTTTCACAACAACTATATTTTTTTCCTTTTAATGCCATGATAACTTCTGTTTTATAACAGGTATCGTTTTGGCAGTAACCAGCATATGGGAGTATGACAGCGACAGTTTCTATGTACCTCATTTCATGAACATCATTTTTATCAAAAAAGAATGGTGGCAACAATGTAAATCAACACATGGGTGTGTTCAATATATAAAGGATGGGTGTGTTCAATATATAAAGGAAGAAAGGGATCTTTTTTTATGTTGAATAAGTCTTACAGGATGCTGATTACTCAATGCACACACTCTGGTAATCTATTTTCAATCGAGATGGTATGTCAGTTTTAATGAGAAAATTCATACATGTATTTTCTAACTTGACTGTAAAAGATGAAATTTAGTCAATCTTTTTGTTGGTAACCTGACTGAATTTGAGTGGTAACTCAATTTCAACATGGGAATTACACACATGTAGTAAAAATACTACCTTTTCTTGCATGCTTTAGTTCTTGTTGTTTTTCCCCATGTTTTCCCCCCTTGATTTTATTGGTATGAAATGCAAATGCAGCATGGGTATAGAGGTTGAATCACTTACCTCCTTTCTTTTTTGACAGATTATGACGAAATATGGACGAATTGATGATAACCCCTGTGATGTTCTTGTGGTAAACCGGGGCCCTCCCTCAAATCCTTGTGTTTTGGTGGTGTTTTTTCATGGTTTCCCTTTTTTTTGGTGGATCTGATCTGGCGTCGATGTTGCCGCCGATGGTGGCGCGTCGGGGAGAGAGGAGAGAACTGATCGGGGCACGTGGCTGTTTCTTGCGATGGAGGTAAGAAAGTAGGGTTTGGGTGGTAAGTCACGTGCAGGAGGGGGGAGGTGGGCCAAATTGGGCCTCGATCCGTTGCGCGGGGAAGGACGCAGTAGGGGGCAGGTGGGCCTAGTGAGAGAAGTCTGGGTCGTGGGTGGAGCTGCCGAATTGGATCACGCGCGGGAGGGACTCAGGTTCCCGATCGTGCGGATCTGTCGCTAAACCACCAGTCGGCTGGTGGTTAGTCGCGTCCTAGTTTTAAACCTCAATAATTGTTATTTAGTGCCAAGTTTGAGCATGAACATTGTATCAGGATCTCGTTTAATACGAGATGGCTACTCATATAAATCCGAGAATAATGGTTGTTCTATTTATATGAGAGATATGTTTTATGGTCATGCTCCGATGGTCAATGGTTTATTCTTAATGAATCTCGAACGTGATGTTACACATATTCATAGTGTGAATACCAAAAGATGTAAAGTTGATAACGATAGTCCCACATACTTGTGGCACTGCCGCCTTGGTCACATTGGTGTCAAGCGCATGAAGAAGTTCCATGCTGATGGACTTTTAGAGTCTCTCGATTATGAATCATTTGACACATGCGAACCATGCCTTATGGGCAAAATGACCAAGACTCCGTTCTCCGGAACAATGGAGCGAGCAACCAACTTATTGGAAATCATACATACCGATGTGTGCGGTCCAATGAGCGTTGAGGCTCGTGGAGGATATCGTTATGTTCTCACTCTCACTGATGACTTGAGTAGATATGGGTATGTCTACTTGATGAAACACAAGTAAAGTTCAAGGAATTTCAGAATGAGGTAGAGAATCAACGTGACCGAAAAATAAAGTTCTTACGATCAGATCGTGGAGGAGAATATTTAAGTCACTAATTTGGTACACACTTAAGGAAATGTGGAATCGTTTCACAACTCACGCCGCCTGGAACACCTCAGCGTAACGGTGTGCCCGAACGTCGTAATCGCACTCTATTGGATATGGTGCGATCTATGATGTCTCTTACTGATTTACCGCTATCATTTTGGGGATACGCTCTAGAGACAGCTACATTCACTTTAAATAAGGCACCATCTAAATCCGTTGAGACGACACCGTATGAATTATGGTTTGGGAAGAAACCTAAGCTGTCGTTTCTAAAAGTTTGGGGATGCGATGCTTATGTCAAGAAACTTCAACCTGAAAAGCTTGAACCCAAGTCGGAAAAATGCGTCTTCATAGGATACCCTAAGGAAACCATTGGGTATACCTTCTACGTTAGATCCGAAGGCAAGATCTTTGTTGCCCAGAACGGATCCTTTCTGGAATAAGAGTTTCTCTTGAAAGGAGTAAGTGGGAGGAAAGTAGAACTCGATGAAGTACTACCTCTTGAACCGGAAAGTAGTGCAGCTCAGGAAAATGTTCCTGTGGTGCCTACACCGACTGGAGAGGAAATTAATGATGATGATCAAGGTACTTCGGATCAAGTTGCTACTGAACTTCGTAGGTCCACAAGGACACGTTCCACACCAGAGTAGTATAGCAACCCTGTCCTGGAAATCATGTTGTTGGACAACGGTGAACCTTCGAACTATGAAGAAGCGATGGCGGGCCCAGATTTCAACAAATGGCTTGAAGCCATGCAATCTGAGATAGGATCCATGTATGAAAACAAAGTATGGACTTTGACAGACTTGCCCGATGATCGGCGAGCGATAGAAAACAAATGGATCTTTAAGAAGAAGACGGACGCGGATGGTAATGTTACCATCTATAAAGCTCGACTTCTCGCTAAAGGTTATTGGCAAGTTCAAGGGGTTGACTACGATGAGACTTTCTCTCCCGTAGCGAAGCTGAAGTCCGTCTGAATCATGTTAGCAATTACCGCATACTATGATTATGAGATATGGCAAATGGGCGTCAAAACGGCATTCCTTAACGGCTATCTTAAGGAAGAACTGTATATGATGCAGCTGGAAGGTTTTGTCGACCCTAAGAATGCTAACAAGGTATGCAAGCTCCAGTGATCCATTTATGGGCTGGTGCAAGCATCTCGGAGTTGGAACATTCGCTTTGATGAGATTATCAAAGCGTTTGGGTTTATGCAGACTTATGGAGAAGCATGCGTTTACAAGAAAGTGAGTGGGAGCTCTGTAGCATTTCTCATATTATATGTAGATGACAACTTTTGATGGGAAATGATATAGAACTTTTGGACAACATTAAGGCCTACTTGAATAAGAGTTTTTCAATGAAGGACATTGGAGAAGCTGCTTATATATTAGGCATCAAGATCTATAGAGATAGATCGAGACGCCTCATAGGTCTTTCACAAAGCACATACCTTGATAAGATATCGAAGAAGTTCAAAATGGATCAGTCCAAGAAAGGGTTCTTGCATGTATTACAAGGTGTGAAATTGAGCTCGGCTCAATGCCCGACCACGGTAGAAGATAAAGAAGAGATGAGTGTCATCCCCTATGCTTCAGCCATAGGATCTATTATGTATGCCATGCTGTGTACCAGACCTGATGTAAACCTTGCTGTAAGTTTGGTAGGAAGGTACCAAAGTAATCCCGGCAAGGAGCACTGGACAGCGGTCAAGAATATCCTAAAGTACCTGAAAAGGACTAAGGACATGTTTCTCGTTTATGGAGGTGACGAAGAGCTCCTCGTAAAGGGTTACGTCGATGCTAGCTTCGACACAGATCTGGATGACTCTAAGTCACAAACCGGATACGTTTATATGTTGAATGGTGGAGCAGTAAGCTGGTGCAGCTGCAAGCAGAGCGTCGTGGCGGGATCTACATGTGAAGTGGAGTACATGGCAGCCTCGGAGGCAACGCATGAAGTGATTTGGGTGAAGGAGTTCATCACCGACCTAGGAGTCATACCCAATGCGTCGGGGCCGATCAAACTCTTCTGTGACAACACTGGAGCTATTGCACTTGCCAAGGAGCCCAGGTTTCACAAGAAGACCAGGCACATCAAGCGTCGCTTCAACTCCATTCATGAAAATGTTCAAGATGGAGACATAGAAATTTGCAAAGTGCATACGGATCTGAATGTCGCAGATCCGTTGACTAAACCTCTTCCGTGAGCAAAACATGATCAACACCAGAACTCTATGGGTGTTCGATTCATCACAATGTAACTAGATTATTGACTCTAGTGCAAGTGGGAGACTGTTGGAAATATGCCCTAGAGGCAATAATAAAAGGATTATTATTGTATTTCTTGTTCATGATAATTGTCTATTATTCATGCTATAATTGTATTATCCGGAAATCGTAATACACGTGTGAATACATAGACTACAATATGTCCCTAGTGAGCCTCTAGTTGACTAGCTCGTTGATCAATAGATAGTCATGGTTTCCTGACTATGGACTTTGGATGTCATTGATAACGGGATCACATCATTAGGAGAATGATGTGATGGACAAGACCCAATCCTAAGCATAGCACAAGATCGTGTAGTTTGTTTTGCTAGAGCTTTTCCAATGTCAAGTATCTTTTCCTTAGACCATGAGATCGTGTAACTCCCGGATACCGTAGGAGTGCTTTGGGTGTACCAAACGTCACAACGTAACTGGGTGACTATAAAGGTGCACTACAGGTATCTACGAAAGTGTCTGTTGGGTTGTCACGGATCGAGACTGGGATTTGTCACTCCGTATTACGGAGAGGTATCACTGGGCCCACTCGGTAATGCATCATCATAATGAGCTCAAAGTGACCAATTCTTTGGTCACGGGATCATGCATTACGGTACGAGTAAAGTGACTTGCCGGTAACGAGATTGAACAAGGTATTGGGATACCGACGATCGAATCACGGGCAAGTAACATACCGATTGACAAAGGGAATTGTATACGGGGTTGCTTGAATCCTCGACATCGTGGTTCATCTGATGAGATCATCAAGGAGCATGTGGGAGCCAACATGGGTATCCAGATCCCGCTGTTGGTTATTGACCGGAGAGCCGTCTCGGTCATGTCTACGTGTCTCCCGAACCCGTAGGGTCTACACACTTAAGGTTCGGTGATGCTAGGGTTGTATGAATATGAGTATGCAGCAAACCAAAAGTTGTTCGGACTCCCGGATGAGATCCCGGACGTCACGAGGAGTTCCGGAATGGTCCGGAGGTAAAGAATTATATATGGGAAGTCGAGTTTCGGCCATCGGGAAAGTTTCGGGGTCCACCGGTATTGTACCGGGACCACCGGAAGGGTCCCGGGGGTCCACCGGGTGGGGCCACCTATCCCGGAGGGCCCCATGGGCTGAAGTGGGAGGGGAACCAGCCCCTGGTGGGATGGTGCGCCCCCCTGGGCCCCCCTCTGCGCCTAGGGTTGGGAACCCTAGGGGAGGGGGCGCCCCACTTGCCTTGGGGGGCACTCCACCCCCCTTGGTCGGCGCCCCCCCTAGGAGATCCCATCTCCTAGGGCCGGCGCCCCCCCACCCCTGGGGACCCTATATATAGAGGGGGGAGGGAGGGCAGCCGCACCCTTGCACTTGGCGCCTCCCTTCCCCCTTGCTACACCTCCTCCTCCCGTAGTCGCTTGGCGAAGCCCTGCCGGAACTCTGCTGCATCCACCAGCACGCCGTCGTGCTGCTGGATCTTCATCAACCTCTCCCTTCTCCTTGCTGGATCAAGGCGTGGGAGACGTCATCCGCTCCGTACGTGTGTTGAACATGGAGGTGCTGTCCGTTCGGCACTTGGTCATCAGTGATTTGGATCACAACGAGTACGACTCCCTCAACCCCGTTCACTTGAACGTTTCCGCTCGCGATCTACAAAGGTATGTAGATGCACTCCTATCACTCGTTGCTAGATGAACTCATAGATGGATCTTGGTGAAACCGTAGGAAAATTTTTATTTTCTGCAACGTTCCCCAACATCATCAACTTAACTCATTTGCAGCGTTCCTCGAAGAAAAGTTGCATACTTCTTCAGAGAATTCGATTGTTCAAAATCCTGAACTGAAGAATATTGCAGACGGTAAGAAGCCACAGAAAGGAGAAAAGAGGCCTGAGGTCATGACTGCTTTTGAAATTCCTGAGGACATCTATGTTGACTATTGCACACCTGATGAGGCCAAGTTCGGAAAGGAGAACAAAAATCAGCGCAAGGTGCACATACAGAGGATTGAAAGGAGATGGGCAAGAGAATGGAGGGAGTACAGGTATGTAACTCCAAAGTATATGAAGAAATTCGCACTTAATCCTCCATGCCCAAGAGCTCCATTGGCACCTGGCCAAGAAGCTGACCCAACCAGCATCAAGCGTGGTGAGGATTTTCCTGAAGAATGGGGCAAGCGCGAAGCCATGTTGGCAAGACAAGCCAAAGAAGCAGTGAGGAAATTCAATGAAGACCCTACTGCTGCTGCTGCCACTGAGGCCTCTGTCAAGCCTAGGAAATCAATGGCTAAGAAGCCCGCGCACAAGCCAAGTGCTTCACCAACAGTGCCCTCACGGCCTAGTTCCTCAGCAATGCCCTCACGGCCAGGATCTTCAAAGCCCTCACGGCCAATTCCTCATGCTGCTCCTGCTCCTCCAAAATCCTCAGCTCCTCTTCCAAAGTCCTCAGCTGCTCCGGCAAAGTCCTCAACACCTGTGCATCTGGCCACGTGCCAAAGGACCGCAGGCATCTCTATTGCCCCTGGTGTCTCAGCAAGTTCCTCAGCTGCACCAAATTCTTCATCAGGCCCCACTCTGCTGAAGACAAAGGCAACTGCTGGACGAGGTCCTCGGCCAAGTCCGAAGGAGAAACAGGTTGCCTTCTAAGTGCCATCTGACGATGAAGCTGATGATGATGAACTTGCAGAAATCATCAGAGACAGACAAGAAAAGACCACTAGAGCCAAAGGCACACCTGTGCCACTGCTTTTGGATCCTAAGATGAGCCTCAATTACATTGATCTCTGGCACAAGGATCCAGACACCCCTATGCCCCATTTTCATTTGACTCATGGCCAAAGTCACATGCTGACCCATTTCATCACTGAAGAGAAATGGAAATTTGAGAAGGCCAAACAGATCAAGAAGGCTCAGTTCAGGAAAGAGAAGTTCCTGAGGAAAACCGTTGTCAAAATGACAACTGATGAACTCATCAAAATTCAGTCTGAAATCAAAGCCTTCAGCGACAACTTCAACGCCTACTATGCTGATTGGCAAGGAGCCAAAGTCAGGTTTGTTAAACTGACTGAGAAGTTCACCAATGTTGCAGCTCCAACGCAACAAGAAGTTCCTCAGGCTGCAGCTTCTGCTCAGCCTACTGAAGAACATGCCAGCACTGCTGATGACTTTCAGACTGCTGAAGAAAATGCTAGTTCTGTTGGGGAACGTTGCAGAAAATTAAAATTTTTCTACGGTTTCACCAAGATCCATCTATGAGTTCATCTAAGCAACGAGTCAAGGGGGAGAGTTTGCATCTACATACCACTTGTAGATCACGAGCGGAAGCTAGCCAAGGAGATGGTGATGATGGAGTCGTACTCGAACGTGATTCGGATCACCGATGTCCAAGTGCTGAACGGACAGCACCTTCGCGTTCAACACACGTACGGGACGGGAGACGTCTCCTCCTTCTTGATCCAGCAAGGGGAAGGAGAGGTTGAGGAAGACAGCTCCACCGGCAGCATGACGGCGTGGTGATGGTGGAGAAGCAGTACTCCGACAGGGCTTCGCCAAGCACACAACGGAGGAGGAGAGGTGTTGGGGAGGGGAGGGCTGCGCCTTGGAGGGTGGTGGCGGTTGCCCTCCCCTCACCCCTCTATTTATAGGGGGAAGGGAGAAGGGGGCCGGCCCCCTAGAACCCATCTAGGGGGGTGCGGCGGCCAAGGGGAGAGGGGGAGAGGGTGGCTTGCCCCCCAAGTCAAGGGGGGCGCCCCCTCTAGGGTTCCCCCCTCAACCCTAGGCGCATGGGCCCAAGGGAGGGGGTGCGGCCAGCCCACCAGGGTCTGGCTCCCTGCCCCACGCAGCCCATGTGGCCCCCCGGGAGGGGTGGCCCCTCCGGTGGACCCCCGAAACCCTTCCGGTGGCCCCGGTACAATACCGGTATGACCCCGAAACTAGATCGCGTGCGGAAGCTTGCAAGGTGATGGTGATGATGGAGTCGTACTCGAACGTTATTCGGATCACCGATGTCCAAGTGATGAACGGACAGCACCTCCGCATTCAACACACGTACGGGATGGGAGACGTCTCCTCCTTCTTGATCCAGCAAGGGGAAGGAGAGGTTGAGGAAGATAGCTCCACCGGTAGCACGACGGCGTGGTGATGGTGGAGAAGCAGTACTCCGACAGGGCTTCGCCAAGCACACAACGGAGGAGGAGAGGTGTTGGGGAGGGGAGGGCTGCACCTTGGAGGGTGGTGGCGGCTGCCCTCCCCTCACCCCTCTATTTATAGGGGGAAGGGAGAAGGGGGCCGGCCCCCTAGAACCCATCTAGGGGGGTGCGGCGGCCAAGGGGAGAGGGGGAGAGGGTGGCTTGCCCCCCAAGTCAAGGGGGGCGCCCCCTCTAGGGTTCCCCCCTCAACCCTAGGCGCATGGGCCCAAGGGAGGGGGTGCGGCCAGCCAACCAGGGGCTGGCTCCCTGCCCCACGCAGACCATGTGGCCCCCCGGGAGGGGTGGCCCCTCCTGGTGGACCCCCGGAACCCTTCCGGTGGCCCCGGTACAATACCGGTATGACCCCGAAACTTCCCGGTGTCCGTTTGACAACTTCCCATATATAAATCTTTACCTCCGGACCCTTCCGGAGCTCCTCGTGACGTCCAGGATCCCATCCGGGACTCCGAACAACATTCGGTAGTCACATACTAGTCTTCCTAATAACCCTAGCGTCACCGAACCTTAAGTGTGTAGACCCTACGGGTTCGGGAGACATGCAGACATGACCGAGATGCTCTCAGATCAATAACCAACAGCGGGATTTGGATACCCATGATGGATCCCACATGCTCCTCGATGTTGTCATCGGATGAACCACGATGTCGAGGATTCAATCAAACCCTGTACACAATTCCCTTTGTCAATCGGTACGTTACTTGCCCGAGACTCGATCATCGGTATCCCAATACCTTGTTCAGTCTCGTTACCGGCAAGTCACTTTACTCGTACCATAATGCATGATCCCGTGTCCAACACCTTGGTCACATTGAGCTCATTATGATGATGCATTACCGAGTGGGCCCAGAGATACCTCTCCGTCATACGGAGTGACAAATCCCTGTCTTGATCCGTGTCAACCCAACAGATACTTTCGGAGATACCTGTAATGCACCTTTATAGTCACCCAGTTACGTTGTGACGTTTGATACACCCAAGGCACTCTTACGGTATCCGGGAGTTACACGATCTCATGGTCGAAGGAAGAGATACTTGACATTGGCAAAGCTCTAGCAAAACGAACTACACGATCTTTTATGCTATGCTTAGGATTGGGTCTTGTCCATCACATCATTCTCCTAATGATGTGATCCCGTTATCAACGACATCCAATGTCCATAGTCAGGAAACCATGACTATCTGTTGATCACAATGAGCTAGTCAACTAGAGGCTCACCAGGGACATATTGTGGTCTAAGTATTCACACGTGTATTACGATTTCCAGATAATACAGTTATAGCATGAATAAAAGACATTTATCATGAACATTGAAATATAATAATACTTTTATTATTGCCTCTAGGGCATATTTCCAACAAGTTCCAGGGCTGATGACTCCATTCCAGCCGCTGAAGAAACTGCCAGGGCATCCACTAGTGGTGCGCCTGAAGAAAATGAAGGAGTCAGGGCAACTGCATCAGTTGCGCCTGAAGCAAATCAACCAGATTCCTCAGATCCTCCTGCACCTACACCAACTCCTATCCTTCCATCTGCATCAGATGTGAAGAAGACCAAGGCTGCAGAGCGAGCTGCAGTGAAGGAAAGGAAAGCAACCGCTGCTTCAAATTCTTCAGCTCCGAAGAAAATGAAGCCTATGACCAGCTCGTGTGAAAATCCAATCGATGATGTTCCTATGTCAACTATGCCATCAAAGGACCTTGTTCCTTTTGGTGAAGAATATGTGATCCCTAGCGGATCTGATGAAGAAAATCATTCTACTGCTTCATCAGAGCAGATTGATGAAGAAATTGAAGTGGATGCGATCCCTTCAACACCAGTTGTTTCCACGCCAATGCCTCAGTTCACAGCTGAAGAGGCTGGCATTGAAGAAATTGAAGATGAAGACGTGCATATTGGATGCACTACGCCCATTATAAATGATGATTTTTGGGAAAATCAACACCCCAATTCTCCACTCTTCACCCCCGATACAACAAATACCTCAGTCCCCTGCACCAACCGTTCAACTGGGCTCTGAAGAAACTCACCCCACCTCATCTGTGCATGAAGAAATTCCTGCCACTAGTGCTGAAGAAACTGCAGCTGCTGATCCTTTGAACACGCAGACTACCCCTGAAGAGGAACCAGAAATTCCTCAGCCTGAAGAACCTGAGATTGCGATTCCTGAGGTTGTGATGCAACTCACTGACACTCCTCTTCCCAAACCAAAGGATCCATTCTCAAGCAAGCAAAAGTTCAAGGCTGAAGGTTTCTTCGGCGAGCATGTGTTCTTCACTGACTACAACCCATATGACTCTGCTCGCATAAGGAAGAGGCGTTTCTGGACTGCTAGTCAAGCAAATTTCTATTCCTCTGTGCTATTCAACAAAGACAAAGTCTTCGATCATGCACATATTCCTCACGTGGACATGGAGTCTTTGTCGGGCTTCGAGCCAGTCCTCAGTGTTCTTCACGATGCTGGATTGCTAAACTTCTGCACCGATATATGTGATTGGAATGAAGAACTCATTCTTCAGTTCTATGCGACGCTGCACATCACAGGAAATTCTGAAGATGTGAACTCATGGGTGTTGGACTGGATGTCAGAAAATACTCACTACAAGGCACCAGCAACTGAATTGCTCGTGCCCTCCCACTCAGTCCTCCCCTTGAAGATGCTCGTTGTGTCTACAATGAACCTGAGCTTACAAATCATTACATGCAAGTGCTGATGAAGCCTTTGAAGCCAGGGCAGGCCCCTCGAACCAAATTCCTCGTCAAGGAATTACTGTATGTGCCTCGGACTGTCTATCGCATTCTAACGAAGACAATGAGTCCTATCAAAGGCCACGACTCAAATGATGAAGAAGTTGTTGGCATCATGAAGAATATGCTTTTCAATAACATTCATGGTGTTCCCGTCAACTTCCATGATTTCTTCATGAGGACTCTAGCGAATATTGCTATGTCACCATTAGAGCTGAAGCCTTATGCACCATGGATTATGAGATTCATCAAGACAAGGTCTTCACTCAATTACAAGGCTGATACTCTGAACCACTGCAGCTACTTGCCTCCAATTTAAGTCCTCAAACGGACATTTTCCTCAGCTGATGACAAAGGCAAGGCAACAGCTGTGATAGATGAAGGCATTCGTCCATTGGATGGTCAATTTCGCAAGGCTGCATCCTACTCCACCAATGATGACTCTGCCACACATGACTCTGCCACCAACAACTCTGCCAAGCAAAATCCTCAAGCCACAACACTTAGGGTGATGACTGATCATGAGTTACTCCTCAGTCTTCATCAAAAAGTTGATCGCAATCATAAATGGGCCAAGCGTCAGTTTGGTTCAATTATTCACAACATGACCTCAACACACAACACAGTGAAGAAAAACCAATACTACCTCCATGAAACCTTCAACGTACCTGGGTTGTTCTGTCTCATGTCTACAGCGAAGAAGATCTAAAGAAAATGGGTCTGAAGGAAGAATTTGACTGGTCTGCACCTCCTCCGAAGAAATTCAAGAAGGTCAAGGTTCCTTCCTTGGTGGCCAGCTCCTATTCTTCAACGCGCGACATTGATGAAAATGATGACTTGGACGACACTGCGGCAGGCCCTACTACGACAACCGACCCCGACAACGCTGGCGCTCCTCCATCAACTTGATATTCTTCAGGGGCGTTAGTCCTCAGTTTCGATCCTTTTGGTCATTCTATGACAAAGGGGGAGAAAGTTGAGTTAGTCTTCAAGCGGGTCTATTATATGGGTGTTTTTTTTGCTAACTTACAACTCTTGCTCTTCTGAAACTTTTATTGGATCGAGTTGTAATCTTAAACCCGATGGTTCTCTGATACTTTTGATGTGTTCCTCTGCATGCTTATTCCTCGTTAATGTTATTGCACGCATGCTGAATTACATCAGTCACCATATTTCATCATGCATTTCAAATTCTGCATACTATATGTCAAATGCGTGTATGAATTACAAGATATAGGGGGAGATCTCCATGATTCAACTCTTCAAATGTGCATTGCCTCAAAAGCAAATTCCTCACTATGCACATCTTCAGGGGGAGTTCTTCTATATCTTGCAATCAAATTCCTCAATATCAGTATTTACACTTCATATGTTTATCCCCATTGAAAACTTAACCTATATTGTCATCAATCACCAAAAAGGGGGAGATTGTAAGTGCATCTAGTGCCCCTTAGTGATTTTGGTGTATTGAAGACTTATAGGTTAAGGGACTAATGTGTTTATGAGTGTACACAGGTCTATAAGTCTATGAGGAGTTTGATATTTACAGAGAAAGTCGACCCCTAAAAATGAAGTTCTTGGACTGAAGACTTTGGTATTCTGAAGACTTTCTGAAGACTTTGAAAGTGAAGAAATTGGTGTGACCTTGAAGACTTGGTATTCATTTGAGGAACATGAAGCATGAAGACTTTTGTTTTCGTAGTTTCGTTTTCTATTTCTTGAGTCATAGGAAACACCGTACTGTTAAAGGGGGTCGAGGAAATACTAAGGAAAAATTTCCATGTGATGCTCAACTCAAAATCCTACACCTACCAATCCCTTCGAGTGAAGCCTTTGGAAATCTCATACAGTTCAGTCAATTTCTTCAGCGACAAAGACGAAGTTCTTCTGGTCTCTGAGGAATTTGTTCTGACTGAGGAGTTAGGAATTCGCCAGTGCGGATTACCTACACAGTGAGGAACATGATAGCCCTGAGGAATTTGAGAGTCAAATTTCTGACCATTGATGTGCTACGCGCCAGCTGTCCCAAAATATCTTATCCACCTAACGGTCATATCATTGAAGGGCATTTATGTCTTATCATGTCGGGCTGCTCCCTAGGCTATAAATAGTCGCCCCCTACAACCACTAGCTGGTTGGCTGCTCCGAGAGAAACTGACACTTGTCATTTGAGAGCATCCCATCCTTCGAGGACTTTGAGCGAAAATCATCGAGTGAGGAAAACCCAAAACCAAACACCTACAAACCCAAAGTGATTGACCATCACTGAAGAGATTGATCCTGCGTGGATCTGACGCTTGTTACCTTTGAAGACTGTGCTTCTTCCAGACGGTTAGGCGTCATGGTCTAGAGCATCCAAGAGGAATTGTGGATCGCCGAGTGACCGAGTCGGTGAAGGTTTGGAAGTCGCCTGAAGACTTACCACGAGTGATTGGACGAGGTCTGTGTGACCTTAGTTCAAGGAGAATACTATGAGGACTGGGTTTCCTGAGCTGCGTGCTCAGCGACTGGGTGTCCGGGACTGTGTGTCCTCGAGTTTAAATACTCAGCCGCTCCAACCAGATGTACAACTGAGACAGCAGTTGGAACTGGTCTATCAAATCATTGTCTTCACGAACCTTACTGGTTCTATTTCCTCAACTCTTTCATTTCCTCATTACTGTGTTGAGTGCTTCATCATATCTGTGTTTGAAGACTTTGACTGAAGACTTTCTCAATTTCCTCAGTTCAATTTCTTCAGTCTGTTTGTCTTCATCTTGTGCTATCCTGTGATTACGCTTTTCTGTACTCTGTGCTTGTCTTCATTTCATCATGATGACTATGTCTGTATTCTGTTATGCTTACTTCTGAGTACTTATTCCACTGCAAGTAGTTCTTCGCTAGGGAATTTCCTCACCAGCAAATTCCTCAGTGAAGAATTCATAAAAATCGCTTATTCACCCCCCCCCTCTAGTCGATATAACGCACTTTCAGACATGGAGAAGGCCCAGGGCTCTGGTGGTCATACATGTGGTGAGACAACTGCGAATTTGACTCGGGGTGACTACAAGTGAGGGAGTTCCGGACTAGGGGGTGTCCGGATAGCCGAACTATCATCATCGGCCGGACTCCAAGACTATGAAGATACAAGATTGAAGACTTCGTCCCGTGTCCGGATGGGACTTTCCTTGGCGTGGAAGGCAAGCTTGGCGATACGGATATGTAGATTTCCTACCATTGTAACCGACTCTGTGTAACCCTAGCCCTCTCCGGTGTCTAAATAAAACGGATGCCTTTAGTCCATAGGACGAACAACAATCATACCATAGGCTAGCTTCTAGGGTTTAGCCTCTTTGATCTCGTGGTAGATCCACTCTTGTAACACACATCATCAATATTAATCAAGCAGGACATAGGGTTTTACCTCCATCAAGAGGGCCCGAACCTGGGTAAAACATCGTGTCCCTTGTCTCCTGTTACCATCCACCTAGACGCATAGTTCGGGACCCCCTACCCGAGATCCACCAGTTTTGACACCGACATTAGTCCTTTCATTGAGAGTTCCTCTGTGTCGTCACCGATAGGCTCGATGGCTTCTTCGACCATCATCAACGACGCGGTCTAGGATGAGACTTTTCTCCCCAGACAGATCTTCGTATTCGGCGGCTTCGCACTGCGGGCCGATTCGCTTGGCCATCTGGAGCAGATCGAAAGCTACGCCCCTGGCCGTCAGGTCAGATTTGGAAGTTTGAACTTCACGGCTGACATCCGCGGGGACTTAATCCTCGATGGAGTCGAGCCACAGCCGAGCGTGCCGCACTGTCATGGCGAGCGTGATTTAGCTCTGCAGCCGGACAGTACCCTGGAGGCCGCACTCGAACCCGCTCCGATCTTCAATTCGGAGCCGGCTGCGCAGATCGGGGACGGATGGCTAGACACCGCCTCGGGGGCTGCAACCTCTACGGCGATAGAGACGAACACTGATCTTGACCCTCATAAAGCTCGCGACTCCGAGATGCCGGATTCCTTGCCGGACTTTGAACCTCCCGCGCCCCCTCCGATCGAATCCGATTGGGCGCCGGTCATGGAGTTCACCGCAGCGGACATGTTTCAACTCTCACCTTTTGGCAACATCTTGAGTTCGCTAAAGTACCTCTCGTTGAGAGCCCTGGCCGGACTGCGGTCAGGACGGTTGGGATGCGGACGACGAAGAAATTCAAAGCCCACCCACGACCCACTTTGTAGCCGCTGTCGACGATCTAACCGACATGCTAGACTACGACTCCGAAGACATCGACGGTATGGACGACGATGCTGGAAACGAACAAGAACCAGCGCCTACCGGGCACTGGAAAGCCACCTCATCATATAACATATACATGGTGGATATCCCAAAGGATGGGAATGGCGAAGGAACAGAGGAGGATGACCCCTCCAAGAAACAGCCCAAGCGCCGGCGTCAGCGGCGCCGCTCTAAATCCCGCCACAGCAAGAATGAAGATTCCGGCACCGGAGATAACAATACACCAGACAGTGCCGAAGATAATCCACTCCAGCAAGATCCAGTGCAGGAGGATGGAGACGCCAGCCCTCACCAGAGAGCGGCAGAAGAAGAGGTAGAGGATTATATGCCTCCCTCGGGAGACGAAGCAAGCCTCGACAATGATGAATTCGTCATGCCTGAGGATCCCGTCGAACAAGAGCGTTTTAGACGCAGGCTTATGGCCACGGCGAACAGCCTCAAGAAAAAGCAGCAACAGCTTAGAGCTGATCAGGATCTGCTAGCCGATAGATGGACTGAAGTCCTCGCGGCCGAAGAGCATGAGCTCGAACGCGCCTCCAAAAGCTACCCTAAACACAAGCTGCTCCCCTGATTAGAGGAGGAGGCTTACGAACCCGCATCACCAGGAGACAATACGGCTGACCGACCACCCCGTGGTCGCGACGGAGAGGCCTCTAGGCCCTTCACTAGAACCGTACCCCGGCATCGCCCAAAAAGCACACAGCCACAGGGGAACGCTCCGGACCTGCGAGATATATTGGAGGACAAGGAAAGACAATCAAGATCGATCTATGGATCGCGTGGGCGCCCCACGTTACATGATGACAACCGTCACGCCGGACACAGTAAGTCCGGCCGGGCCAAACAAAACAGACAAAGCTCTTTTGAGCTCCGTCGTGATATCGCCCAGTACAGAGGCGCCGCACACCCACTATGCTTCACAGACGAAGTAATGGATCATCAAATCCCCAAAGGGTTTAAACCCATCAATATTGAATCCTATGATGGCACAACAGACCCCGCGGTTTGGATCGAAGACTATCTCCTTCACATCCACATGGCCCGCGGTGACGATCTTCATGCCATCAAATACCTCCCCCTCAAGCTTAAAGGACCAGCCCGATATTAGCTCAGCAGCTTGCCAGCAGAGTCAATTGGGAGCTGGGAGGACCTGGAAGCCGCATTCCTCGATAACTTCCAGGGCACTTATGTGCGACCACCAGACGCTGATGACCTAAGCCACATAATTCAGCAGCCAGACAATTCTGGACACGGTTCTTAACCAAGAAAAACCAAATCGTCGACTGTCCGGATGCGGAGGCCCTCGCGGCCTTCAAGCATAACATCCGCGACAAGTGGCTTGCCCGGCACCTAGGACAGGAAAAGCCGAAATCCATGGCAGCCCTCACATCACTCATGACCCGCTTCTGCGCGGGTGAGGACAACTGGCTAGCACGCAGCAACAACCTCAGCAAAAATTCTGGCAGTCCGGACTTCAAGGACCGAAATGGCAGGCCGCGTCGTAACAAAAACAAATGCCGCATTAACGGCGACAATATTGAGGATACGGCAATCAATGCCGGATTCAGAGGCTCTAAACCCGGTCAGCGGAAAAAGCTATTCAAAAGAACTACTCCGGGTCCGTCCAATTTGGACCGAATACTCGACCGCTTGTGCAAGATACAGGGCACCCCCGAAAAGCCAGCTAACCACACCAACAGGGACTGTTGGGTATTCAAGCAGGCAGGCAAGTTAATTGCCGAAAACAATGACAAGGGGCTACATAGCGATGACGAGGACGAGACCCAACCGCCGAACAATAGAGGACAGAAGGGTTCCCCCCCACAGGTGCGGATGGTGAACATGATATACGCAACGCACATACCCAAAAGGGAGCGGAAGCGTGCACTCAGGGATGTCTACGCGATGGAGCCAGTTGCCCCAAAGTTCAATCCATGGTCCTCCAGCCCGATCACTTTTGACCGAAGGGACCACCCCACCAGCATCCGCCACGGAGGATTCGCCGCACTGGTCTTAGACCCAATCGTCGATGGATTTCACCTAACAGAGTCCTGATGGACGGCGGCAGCAGCCTGAACCTGCTTTACCAGGATACAGTGCGCAAAATGGGCATAGACCCCTCAAGGATTAAACCTACCAAAACGACCTTTAAAGGCGTCATAGCAGGTGTAGAAGCCAATTGTACAGGCTCAATTACACTGGAAGTGGTCTTCGGATCCCCGGATAACTTCCGAAGCGAGGAGTTAATCTTCGACATAGTCCCGTTCCGCAGCGGCTATCATGCCTTGCTCGGACGTACCACCTTTGCAAAGTTCAACGCGGTGCCGCACTACGCATACCTCAAGCTCAAGATGTCAGGCCCTCGAGGAGTCATCACGGTCAACGGAAACACTGAACGTTCTCTCCGCACGGAGGAACATACAGCGGCTCTCACGGCAGAAGTGCAATGCAGCCTCTTAAGACAATTCTCGAGTCCGGCCGTTAAGCGGCCGGACACAGCTAAGCGCGCCCGGAGTAACTTACAACAAGACCACCTGGCACGTTCCGAGCACACGTAGCAGTGCGGCCCCAACCCCAGCTCCTGCGAAACGTCAAAGAAGGTCCTTCGCGTACACCATTATGCTTTGAAGATACCATGGGCATGGGGAGAGGGGGACGACCACGATAAACCCAGACTGCGGCTCAACCACACCAGGGGCTCTCAAGTGTGTCATTCCTTTTTCTTTTCTTTTTTACCTTTTACTTTTTACCCACAGGACTCCGTTTGTCAGAGGCCCTGTCCGGCAGTAGACCTGCCGAACTCACGATGCAACAGCCAGGGAAGGATAAAGGCTACAACGAATATACAGGTGGTCTCCATTACGAGCATTTTTATACACCAATCTGCAGCCTACCCCTGGAGGGGGACATGTTTAACAGTCCCATACCTTGCTTATCGCACTATTTGTATCGTTCTGCATTCGTAGCAGCACTTATTGAATAAAACAATGCAGCACCTTTTTGCTTATAATTGCATTTCTTTTTCATACATATGTTCATTCACGGCATGTTGCATCCGTACACTTTGCTACGGCTAATATACACCAGGGGCTTATGTTTCCCGCCTTATGGTATGATGAGTCCGAACACTTTCACAAGTGCGGCACCCCGAACTTATAGCACTATATGCATCGGCTCCGAATCATGTCTTGGGTCAATAGTTGGGATTGCCCGGCTCCCATGTTTTGGTACCTTACGTTCCGTTATATCGGCTAAGGTAGCACTGGGACAACCACTGCGATTCCGCCCCAGTTGAGCTGGGTTAACGCCACAGTGGAGAAAGCTAAAACTGACCATCATGATGAGGCGAGAGCCGGTCGCTGTTCGAGAGGTTTTTTGCGAGTCCTTAAAGATTTATGCCGCCTAGAGCGAGGAGTCAGATACTGTCCGGCCAAGGCGTGGATAGCGCCCCAAATTCGGCCTTCCGAAGACTAGGGGCTTCGCCGAAATTTAAAATTATAGAATTCTATGGCTAAGTGAGAGTGTTCAAGCATTATAAGTCCGGCTGCCTTGTTCGCTGTGTTGAGCGCCTCCCTAGATGGACCCAAAAATGGGAACAAGAGCGCTCAAGTTTATCCAGAGCACCCCAGCACTCGTGGCATGGGGGCTGAAGCTGATGACTTGCCATCTCTCAGATTTGATAAACAGCCGCACAGAAGGTAATATTTTAAATTAACAAGCGTTGCTTAGCGCATATGAACTAAGTTTTCAGCGCACAGGATAACAAAATGCGAGTCTACTCAAATATTACATCTTTGGAGCACTCACCCGCAATAATGCGGGCGCCCTTTAGCACACTCTTACAATACATCTCGGGCGTGCGATGCTCCTTGCCCTCTGGTGGCGGGTCCGTCACGAGCTTCTGGGCATCCATCTTGCCCCAGTGCATCTTTGCGCGGGCAAGGGCCCGACGGGCACCCTCAATACAAGCGGAATGCTTGATGACTTCTACCCACGGGCACGCATCCATCAGCCGCCGCACCAGGCCGAAGTAGCTCCCAGG
The DNA here is from genome assembly GCF_018294505.1 of Triticum aestivum. NCBI lineage: Eukaryota > Viridiplantae > Streptophyta > Magnoliopsida > Poales > Poaceae > Triticum > Triticum aestivum. The sequence goes on along the minus strand of NC_057803.1, from coordinate 736,190,597 downwards.
CATGGCCTCCTTAGGCCACAGCCGAACTATGAGGCCCTTCATGGCATGTTCGGCCGCCTTGTGGAGCTCAACCAGCTGCTTCAGCTGGTCGCTAAGGGGCACCGGATGTCCGGCCTTAGCATACTGAGACCAGAAGACCTTCTCCGTCGAGCTCCCCTCCTCGGCCCGGTAGAATGCGGCAGCATCGGACACGCTGTGAGGAAGATCTGCGAACGCTCCTGGAGAGCTCCGAATTCGGGTAAGCAACAGGTAATTAACACTCACATGCTTACTTTGCATGAAAAATGCCTTACGCACTACTATTTTCTTCACCGCCTCAACCTCCTGGAGGGCCTTGTAGGCTTCGGCCTTAGCGGCTTTGGCACTCTCAAGAGCCGTTGCAAGCTCAGACTCTCGAGTCTTCGAGTCACGCTCCAAGCTCTCATGTTTTTTCACGAGATCCTGGAGCTCTTGCTGTACCTCCGCCACCCGCTCCTCCTGCTTCTCTCGCTCGGTGCACTCCGCGGCCGCATTACGTTCGGCCGCGGCCACCGCCTCCTTCAGGGTCGCCACCTCGTTAGTGTCCCCTACAATACCCACGTTATCCTTGTCATTTTTCTTGCAACCAAATCCTTTTCTGTAAGGTACAATTTTCATAAGGTATTACTCACCTTCTTTTTCCTCGAGCTGCTTGTTGGCATGGCCGAGCTCGTTCTCGGACCGCTCGAGGTTTTCCTTCAAAGTATTGACCTCCGCAGTCAGTGCGGCGGAGGTCAGCAGCACAACTTGCAATCCCATATTGACATATTTTTTATGACTCCTGCGTTTATCTTTCTAAGATCCTCAGTCCGGCTTTTCTTTCCGAACACCGAACCGAGCATCAGGGGCTACTGTCTATGCGGTACCATTTTACATATATTGAAATTCTTACCTCAAAGCCTGTTAGAAGGCTGCTGCAGGCTTCGGTCAGCCCGCTCTTGGCGAGCTGAACCTTCTGAATCACCGCACTCATAACAGTGCGGTGTTCCTCTTCCATGGAGGCGCCGTTGAGCGCCTCCAGCAAATTATCCGGCACCTCCGGTTGGACGGAGGCAGTCGGCGTCGCGGTCTTGCCCTTCTTACGAAGGGGTCGCTCGCCGGACTCCGGAGCCACTGTGGCCTCCGGGGCTGAGTCCGGTGCAAAGTCCGGGAGGGTGTCCTGTGACACCTCCGGGGCCTCCTCCTCCTGGCGGGTCCCTTCCTGGGATCCCACCTCGGCGTCGTCCGCGGCAAGGGGGGTGGAGGCAGTCAGAAGGGAATCCATATCCGACGCACCCAAGGACCCGCTCGACGAAACGGGAAGATCATCCTTGGGCGGACTGCAGGGTTGTATGCGGCATTAGAAAGACATTATGTGGCGAAAAGAAAAAACCTTGAAGTTATTCGGGAGTCCGGATACTTACGATCTCGCCAGGGGCTTGGCCCTTGGAGGCCAGTCCTCGTCGTCGTCACTGGCGTTGGCGGAGCAGTCCGGGGGAAGAGTTTTTCCCTTCTTGGACCCTTCGGCCTCCCTTGTTGGGGAGGCCTTCCTTTTATTCCCTCCCCCTGCAGGGGGAGAGGCTTTCTTCTTCTCCTCCTCGCCTTGGTGGGAGGAGTCGGCCTCGGATTCATCATCTGATAGCACCTGAAAACGGGAACTCTTCCGAGTCCCCGTGGCCGTCTTCTTGGCCTTCTTCTCCGGCACCACGTAGGCGGGCGTCCGCTGGGTCCTCTGGCAATGGGGCCGGACAGATAGTTCGTTCGGCCTTCGCCAGCCATTCCTGTCAAAGGTAAAGGGAGTTTAGATCCCGCATAGATCCTAACTATGGAAAACAAGTGGTGAAATCACTTACCTCATCAGCTGGACGCTGCGAGCGGAATCCGCGATCTTCGGTAGCGGATGTGGGAGCTTCGCCGCCCTTGAACAACACCTTCCAGACATCTTCGTACGTAGTGTCGATGAGCCCGCTCAGGGTCTGGTGCTGAGCCGGATCAAACTCCCACATGTTGAAGCCCCGTCGCTGGCACGGGAGAATCCGGCGGATGAGCATGACCTGGACTACGTTGACAAGCTTGAGCTTCTTGTCCACCAGCTTATGGATACAGGCTTGGAGTCTGGTCAGCTCCTCCGAATCCCCCCAAATCCGGCCACTCTCTTTCCAGGAGGTGAGCCGTGTAGGGATGCCAGATCTGAATTCGGGGGCCGCTGCCCAATCAGGGTCACGCGGCTCGGTGATGTAGAACCACCCCGATTGCCACCCCTTGATGGTTTCCACGAAAGTGCCCTCCAGCCACGTAACGTGGGACATCCTACCCACCATGGCGCCTCCGCACTCCGCTTGGCTTCCCTTCACAACCGTCAGCTTGACACTGAAGGTCTTGAGCCACAAGCCGAAGTGGGGCTGGATGCAGAGGAAGGCCTCGCACACGACGATAAATGCCGAGATGTTGAGGATGAAATTCGGGGCCAGATCATGGAAATCTAGGCCGTAGTAGAACATGAGCCCCCGGACAAAGGGATGAAGCAGGAAGCCCAGTCCACGGAGGAAATGGGGAAGAAATACTACCCTCTCATGGGGCCTGGGGTTGGGGACGAGATCTCCCTCATCGGGGAGCCGATGCGCGATGTTGCTGGACAAATATCCGGCGTCGCGCAGCTTCTGGATCTGCCCCTTCGTGACGGAGGAGGCCATCCACTTGCCTCCCGCTCCGGACATAGTTGGAGAAGGTTGAGGTAAGAAGTGCGGACTTGGGCGCTGGAGCTCGAGTTCGCGGAGGTGGATAAGCCAAGGAGGAAGAAGGCGCAGGTAAAAGGGTTGGATCTTTATCCCCTTATATGGGCGGACGAAAACATGTGTCCCCACCGGCTTGGTAAAACTCGCTTATCTCCCAAGCATCACAATCAATGGCGCGGTTGGGTTACCCACGTCCGTATTGATGGGAATCCCGGAATAAGGGGAACACGATCTCTGCTTCGACAAGACGTGCCAAGGAAACCGCCTCGCCAAACGCACTGAGGTGGAACAAATAAAAACGAGTAAAGGCTTGGTAATGGCATGACGTCACGCCACTAAATACATCAGCAGATTGAACTTGTGTAATATTATTCTCTCTACGGTGGTACGTGGAATTTATCTTTGCAGAGCCGGACACTATCCTGATGTTCACAATCTTCTATAAATTATTCAGAGGAATAACCCGCCTTGCAATGCCGAAGACAATATGCGCGCCGGACTCGTCGTCATTGATGCCTGGTTCAGGGGCTACTGAGGGAGTTCCGGACTAGGGGGTGTCCGGATAGCCGAACTATCATCATCGGCCGGACTCCAAGACTATGAAGATACAAGATTAAAGACTTCGTCCCGTGTCCGGATGGGACTTTCCTTGACGTGGAAGGCAAGCTTGGCGATACAGATATGTAGATCTCCTACCATTGTAACCGACTCTGTGTAACCCTAGCCCTCTCCGGTGTCTATATAAACTGGATGGCTTTAGTCCATAGGACGAACAACAATCATACCATAGGCTAGCTTCTAGGGTTTAGCCTCTTTGATCTCGTGGTAGATCCACTCTTGTAACACACGTCATCAATATTAATCAAGCAGGACGTAGGGTTTTACCTCCATCAAGAGGGCCCGAACCTGGGTAAAACATCGTGTCCCTTGTCTCCTGTTACCATCCGCCTAGACGCACAGTTCGGGACCCCCTACCCGAGATCCGCCGGTTTTGACACCGACAACAAGCAATGGTGAAATTCTTTCAGGTTTCAGACAGACGGTCAAGAAAGGAGCGATGATGTTGAGTTCAGGTGACTCTTATGTGTGACACCCAATATGTGAGTTGTTCATTTCACGCAGGTCAGTGATCGGTGTGTGATGGCGTTGGACGGATACTCTGGAAGTTGGGAGCACAAGCTAGAGTAACAAGGAACTTAATTTTGCTTGAGTGTTGATGGTAGTCAAGAAAAGGAGGGACTACAAGTTATAGGTGGAGTCACATGGAGTTTTTGGAGTAGCAGCGGTACTCATGGGATAAGCTCAAGTCCAATGTACATGGAAGTTTGATGCATTGACGAACTCAAGGTGGTGGAGAATATTCGCCAAGGTGGAGTTTGTTGGAGTTGTGTCGAATATTGTGTACAAGGTAGGTTACAGTTGGACTTAGAGTTGTATTGTATATACAGGATACGGAGTCGTGTTCAAGTAGGACACTTGTATCCTAGGCCTCTCTTATATAGCGGGGGGTAGACACATGATGTAACCTATGCCAACATAATAGCACTGGCGCGCAAGGGGGAGCCAGCAGTGTGTGCCCGCGCCCGGGTGGCCGATGTGCGGTACTGTGACGGTGTCACGGGGAGGAGCGCCCGTAGTCAGGCCCACGGGGAGGTGTCGTGCTCGTGTGATTGCTTGGTCCTCGGATGATCGACGGTATGCCTCGGACTTATTCTAACAAGTAGGAATCAAAAACTTTGTGGCAGCTCATAACATGCTGTGTTTTGTGTTAGCTTCGGGCTGTGTGTATCCTGAATGTCTTTGGACATCTCGTTGCTGCAGAGACTGGGTGTAATTAGTATCTTCACGATATTAATATATTCTCCTTAAGAAAATGATTTTAGAGACAATATGCATCCAGACGAAGAGTAGTTTAAAATAAAGTGCATTGGAACTGCGCTCCTGGAAATCATTAAGGATCCAAGATTCCATGTATACGTAATGTTTGTCTCGCTGAATAATATGAGCAAAAATCTCGAGAATAAAGAACTATATCTCGTGCGCTTGCAAATCTTTGCATTCCCATTTAAAATATATCCCGGCCTCTTGCTATTTATAAACTTGCAGTCCTTGTCCCACACATTTGGAGTCCAACTATTTCTTTCTTTCTTCCTACTAGGGCTCCAACTATTTCTAACCGGAACCTTACACGCGACTAGAACTGAGTTTGTCAAGCAAGAGATTTGCCAATATGAGAGGGAGCAGCCTAGTGCAGGGGACGATGATATTCTTCATCGGATGCCTTGTCGCGTGTGCACAGTGTAAGTACTACTGCATGCATCATCACCGTCATTAGCATCTCGTGTTAGTAATTTCTTGCAATTAATTTTTCGGAACATACATAACATATAGAGTACGTCTGAGGTACTGCATACTAATGTTAAATATAACATTTAGGTGGTCTCGATAATAAGCATATAGTCGTCAACCAAGATGGTCATGCGGCGAACACAAGTAGCAACGCTACCATCGTCAAGTCGACGTCTGCAGGCGAGAGCAAGATAACCTTGCAATTTTGCGTCCGCCGTTACTTTTGCCATTTGTCAGATGGGCTCCGTTTTACGTGCTACTGCTGCCAGAATAATGGTGCCAAGCAGTGTTTCAAGAGGCGGAGTGACTGCCTGGACAACTGCCCTACCTGCAACCCTGAATGCCCACCTTCATCGGGGCCTCAGGGATAGAATTCCATCTGCTCCAATAATTTGTTCGTCTGTAATAAAAGGCACTTCTCTGTGGAGATTCAGCAAGGCAGAATTCTATCAAAGGAATCCCCAGTAATTTGTTGCGTTGCATATTTAAAGAGATCAAATCCATTGGCCGTAGTGCTTTGGCATGATCTATGGCGATTCCCAATCAATGGTGCCACGTGCTGTTAATTTCTTCCCTCGCGTCCTCGTGACAGCCGCAATCCCGCCCTTTGGTTATGGTGATTCCCAGTCAATTGTGTCATGTGTCTTCCTCGATAATTCTGACATTAAATGCTCAATCAGTTAATTTCTTCCTCACCCATAAAAAAATATATTCTTCCACCTCTTTTGTATTTCAATTTTTCGTTATTTTTTAAGGACCCGGAATTTGCATCTGATCCGAACGACTAGCCGCTTGATCCACATGGTGCACACGCCCTGCCGCCCGATTATTTTTCTTCTCCCGCGGCGACTCTTCATCCACCTCCCATCACATTTCTCGCCACAACCGCGGGAACCTCGCGCGGAAGCGCCTCCGCCTCGTTACTCCAGTCCTGCGCCCGTGCTGCCAGGAGCCCAGGAGCGCCCTCTCTGAATCCCGCGCTTGGTCACCGGTATGTCGGTGCCCACCAATGAGCAGCTCTTCCGCCGCCTGTCCTTCCCCTCCCTCTTCCAATCTCATACGTCTGTCCCATCTCTCGCTGCAGCTCGAGGAAGATCCAACTCAGTCACCATGCATAGTGTAGCCGAGCTCGACCAAGACCACCCCCGCGCTGCCGGAGTTCCCACCACCGGATCTGACTCAGTCACCATGGATAATGGATAACTCACTTACAAACACCATGGTAACTTTTTGACCACCTGTAACTAGCACGGTAATATACACCTGATAGACCTGATAACACCACGGATAAATTTTGGACGTGGAGGAAGGGGAAAGTGATTGTTGTGACCCCGATGAGTTCTCTGCATAATATGGTAATATACAGTACACGTGCGTGATAAGTTACATATACGAAGCATGGTAACTTTTGACGGAAAAATTAATCGAAAAAGCAACCTAACCCTGCGACCCTTCTTGTTGTATCTCAAAGCTAATTCTGGAAGCAAACGCTATTTCCTTCAAAATCAAATTGTATTATTTGTTTGCAAGCTACTCTTTGGAAGAAACCACAATTTTCTTTGGAAGCAATTTTTTTCTCTTTTGGAAGGCATGTTGGTAGAAAAGAATATTTGTTTCACTTGGAAAATTAATGCTACTCCCTCCGTTCGGAATTACTTGTCGCAGAAATGGATGTATCTAAACGTATTTTAGTTCTAGATACATCCATTTTCGAGATAAGTGATTCCGAACGGAGGGAGTACATCATTATAATCTAATCATTCAAAGCAGCAAAAAAAACATGTTTTCTATGTTGGAAACAAAATACAAGATGGAAGCAATCTCGTTGGCACCGGAAGCAAAGTATGCGGGCGAGAATATTTTTCTTTTCGATGAAAGCAATATGCTGATGCTTTCCAGACAATATGTAATGTTATACGAAAACATAGAGTACTACAAGCAAACATTATAAACAATCGAAGCTAATTCTCATGTTAACAGAAACATAACTTTATGGTGTTGAAAGAATTTCCCTCAAATTGAACTAAATTTCAATTTCCTCTGAAGCAAGATTGAATAACAATGGAAACATTTTTTTTAGTAAGGAAGCAAACCATTGCACCAGATTTCCATCAAATATTTCCTGTATTATGAAGAGTTTGATCCCATTATTACACCAGAAAATGATGCTTCCATGCATCTAGAAGAATGCATCTTAAGATATCATAATTAATTTGACGGATTTAGTTGTGAGAAATAATTGTACATACCCAAATTATTTCCGGAAAAAATGGGATTTGACATCATTCCCCAAATGATGCTTCCGTGCACCACCAAGAATGCCTCTATGGCATAAAAATCATGGCGCCATCTGTAAAGAAACACATGTAATAAAAAATCATAATTAACTGCTGGATTTAATTGTGAGAAATAATCATACTTTACGAAGTTATTAAGCTTTTTTAGGAAAGAAATCGCAATATATGGGAGTTGCCGATTACAAAGCAGCTAACCTTACACGTTTGGTAATATTTGAGGAGAGGAATGGGAGTTTAGAGTAGGGAGTTGTATTGAGATTAGATATGGGATGAGACGTTTTATTCCCAATCCTCTGTTTGGCACACAATAGGAATTATGTGTGAGATTTGAGGAGAAACTGTAATCCCTTATTTGTTTCATGGGAATTGGCGATGGACTAGACAGGAGAAGTTAACGTAAGTTATGATGAAGGGCTAAAAATGACTCACTAAAATAATTCCCTTCCAACTCCCACCCCCTCCCCTGTTAATAAAACGGTGGGAGTTGGAGTTTAAAGTGCCTATTCCCTTCCGAATTCCTCATTCCTCGATGCAAACAATAGATCTAAAGTCTCATACCCCTTCAATTCTCATCCCCTAGATCTAATTACGTCCAACCAAACACGCTGCATCCAGGGAAGGATCGCAATTTCTGGTGGTTCTCGATTAGGAAGCACCTAACTTAACGGAAGCAGTTATGCAAGGAAGCAAACAATTGACGAAATAACTGCCAGGCGGCAACCGGTTGATCTTAGAAAAAGATGAGCCGCCTAGCTGGCCGTTGACATGCGCGAATACAATCTGTTTTGAGCCATTTGATTTCTTATTTAATGACCACGCCGTCACTTCCATCCCAACCTGGCCTATGTACGTCTCCACGCAGCGCTGCCTCCACGCCCTCACTTGCATCCCAGCCTACCCCTTCAAAGAAAAGGAGTCTGCCCCATGTACGTCTCCACAGACGCTGCATCCAGCCACGAACGCAGCGTCCCCGCGTTGCCCGCGTATTTGCTTGAAGCACCGGTGATACTCCGGCTCCTTCCATGCATCAAAGGCCCGACGTACTTCGACGTCCGGCGACGCTCCATGCCTCCATCACAACAACAGTGATGTTCCACGCCGATGCTCCAGCGGCTTGGGGGATGTTCCATTGCAACGGCAACGATGCTTCGGCAATGCACCGGCGGCCCGGCGATACTCCATCATAGCACCTATGATGCTCCATTTCATCGTCGACAATGCTTCGACGGCCTGTCTATGCTCCATTGCATCACCGACAATGCTCCGAGGTCCCCAGACGATGCTCCATTGCATCACCGACAATGCTCTGACGGCCAGTCAATACTCTTGTGAACCGACGATGCTCCATTGAAGCACCGGTGGTGCTCTGAAGGGCCGACGATGTTCTGCCAGCCCGGCCATACTCCATCACAACACCTATGATGCTCCATTGCATCACCGACGATGCACCCATGATGCTCCCACGGCCCGGCGATGCTTCATTCCATTGCCGCGATTTCACGAAAATGATTCGCATTGGCGGGGGACATCAAGTCCGCCAAGATTTCACGAAAAAATCCACACCGTAGGTAAAAAGTAATCCAAAAACTACAGGATCGCAAAAAAACAAAATCACAATGACATGGGGAATCCATTTTTGCGACAAAAAATCGGATTGATACCTTCGCGAGATCAACGAAAGCCTGCTTGATGCAGACTTGACGCATAGCTGGTGGAGGGAAGCGTGCTGATAACATGTTCCGCAACCTTTGCCAGCGAGTCTGGTCCAGGGGTTGCAGAGCGGAAGCATCGTAGGCGTAGTCAATCACACAGGTATAGATAGTAGAATTGACACATAGAAGTAGGGATATAGCTTTCTTTATTATTCATTGATCAATTATCTGTACAAAAGAGTGATCTCATCTATATATCTTCACTACTATTAAACAAGCGAGTTTTGACAAAAACATTAAATATCAGCCCTTCGTTATCTTAGATCCGATGGCTTACATTGCTCGAATGGCGCCTTATCAATTAAATCACCGTAATTACCAATCAAAGCATCCTAGTAATTAACATTCATGGAAGAAACATCATAGCAATCAACAAAATCATCGTAATTAGCAATACGATAATTAAAAATCATATTAAGCAATTAGCAATAAAAATATAAACATTGCAATTTGGAATGTTTCCAAACCAGTCGACCTAATCCTAGAGCACAACCCTGCAAGCCAAGAACCGGACGTGCCATTGCCGGTGTCTCGTCGCCATCGTTGGAGATGTGATAACCACTTGCAAGACTGATTAAGTAAATCCAAAAAAGCAAAATATAGATTAATAAAATTAGGATTTTTTAAAAAAAATTGGATCGTGCGTTGCACATGCATAACTATTACTATTATTCCCTCCCTCGGAAAAACTATTTAGTATTATTAGGGGATGAAGAGATAGTTGCCTCACTTTACGTTAAGACTGGCCATGGTAGAAGTAACTTCAAGAGTAAGATAAGCTTTAACTCAGCAAAATTGTCTAAGTTAATGAGGAGAGAGGCAAATTTAGTAATTTAGTTAATTAACTGTATAACCTAATAAATGAAGATTTACATGACACCAGTGGCGGAGCTTGAGCCAAGATCATGGGGGGGCATGGGCTGAAGGGGGGGCAAACATAACTATTTTCAGCTTATTTTTGGTGAAAAATAGATCTAATACAAAGAAATATATGCATGATTTCTTGTGAGCTGGGGGGGCCATGGCCCCTGTTGGCCCTCATGAAGCTCCGCCACTGCATGACACCACACTTTATCCATTATGAAGATAGTAATATAGCCTAGAATAATGTATGAGAAACACTTAATATCTATAGTCTGAAAGAAGCCCAGCACCAGACTAGTCCAACACCGTCGATTCAACCATAGTCCGACGCCTCAAAAATTGTGCCCCTTATACAAAAGAAAAAAAACACCCGCCAGAAACCACCCGCAACCCCCTCGTGAATCTCTCCCTAATTCTCTCGTTTCCAATCGCATCTCCATCAACCTGATGAGCTCTTCCACCTCGCGCGCACAGCCCGGAGCCACCACGTCCAGATCCCCTCCCCATCCCCCGCAGCTACCTTCATGTTCTCCTCGCCGTCTATCAAGTGAGCATCACGACCACCCCACCGGCCAGCTCCGCCCCCCTGCTTCTCCAAACCACATCTTGGTGCAGGGCGAGACGGAGGCGCTTCGCGAAACCACAACTTGGTGCAGGGCGAGACGGAGGCGCTGGATATTGGTGTAGGGGTGTGAACAGATCTGAGGAGGTCATCTTTTTATTTCTTGCCCCCACCCAGCTTCATCTATGAATTTCGGTTAATTTCCTATGTAGACCACAATGATCTGATTCTTAATTCCCAATATTGGCCCTATATTTCTGTTCGACTTGATTTCAAAATTTGGCTGTTTCCGTCTAAGTTTAGATCTGTCTCCACAATAGTATGTATGTGCTTCTTAGTTTTGTACAATTTATAATTCTATACAGATGCTTCTAGACTGTAATTTTTTTGCTTCCAAATGCCAAAAACAATATAATATAGATCAATCTATGTTGGAGAGACAAAACGTCCGTCCCTTGCTGGCCAACAATTTGCAGTTTTGCTTCAATATCCATTGTTGTATGCTTCAGTTTTGACCCATATGCATATCATATCTTCTACTACCTCCGTTTCAATTTACAAGTCCTGCCCGTATACCTAGGTTGTCAATTTATCACCCTAATATAAATTACATATCACAAAAATTATATCTTTTGAAAGTAGAAACTCCGAAGTTTATGTTGGTATATTTTTTGTAGTATATGACTTGTATTAGGTTGGTCAAATTGACGACCTAGGGGTACGCGCACGCCCTGTAAACTGAGAGAGAGGTAGTATGTATATTATGTATAGCATATTTTCGTCCGACCAGCGCAACTCAAACTTCAAATATGACACTGCATTTGCTTACATGGTTTCTGTGTACAGAAATTTTAATTGTTCCTGTAACATGCTTTCATGTCTTATCTTTTCAGTTGACCCGGGGGTAATTAAGCAATTTGAAGCATGAGTGTATGCTGAAGAGCCGATAAGCCGCAGGCCAGTTGACCGGGCTGCCCTTTGTGTTCCTATGCTTCGGTGGCATATACTTTGTGCTCCTTTGTTGTTTTGATAGAGCTTCAACTAATCTCCTCAACATAAGTTATGCTTCCATGCTTTTTTATATGCTCCCAAAGTTGATGCTTCCACCTCGCACTGATAATGCATCCTCTGTATATTTTTTTTCTAGCTTCGTACCAGTGTGCTTCGACTTTGTACTAATTATGCTACGGGCAGCTAGAAAAATGCTTCAATCCGTCATCTCATATGGATTACCTGTTTTCTGCCAAGTTGTGACATGCTTCCATACTTCTTTTCCATTCCTAGTTATGCTTCCATTGCTTATCATATATGCTTCTTTTTTATGTACGTTTTCCAGATGATATTGTAGTGACATGCTTCCAAGGAGTTTCCTGTGTACATATGATTCTTCCATGCTTCATATGTACCGATGGAATTTCAATCTCCTGGCATACTTTCCTAGGTGTGAATAATTGTTATTTCTTCATAGCATGATTCTTATGTACACATGCATCTTCCATGCTATGGAACTTCAGTGTCTTGCCATGTTCCCTAGGTGTAAAGATGTGCATATCATTTTCTTCAGAGCATCCACACTTCCTAGGTGCATCTTCCATGTTTCTTAGATACGTGCAGATATAATTAACTACAATCATGCTTCTTAATTTAGTACTTTTTTTCTAGTGCATGATATATTTTTATTTCCAAAGCAAACATGTTTCATTATAGTTCTCATCAGTTATGTGATTTTGTTTCTTGCGATGGTCTCATTGTGTAATTTAGCATTTTCACTACAGTAGTTATGCATGTATATTTCGTTTTGTTGTGCTTGCATATTCATTGTCATTCCGTACCCCTCCTCAGGCCTCTCTCCAACGTTGTTCTAACAATATGCTTCCAGACTTGACAAAATCAAGACGACATGATCGCCAAGCCATTTGCTAGTGTGTGTAATTATATGTTTCCACCCTACTTTATTTTGCGTCCAAATGCCAAATTGTATGCTTCTGTCATACAACTGCTCCTCCACACTAGTTCACAGATCATATCTTGATTATGTACTTCCAATCAAACATTTTATTATGTCAATTGGAATGATGTTTGCTTCAAGCAATTGATTGGTGATTTGGATAGTGTTGGAAGCTTTTACTGCCATTTGAAGCACCACCGCAGCGACGAATGACTTCTTTGAGCCGGCGGAAGCAGACTGATGTGCTGCTCGTAGTATATCACTGGCTCCAAGATAATGCTCGCCTTCAGGAGCTGCTCCTAAAGTAACACTTGATGGCTGGGTTGTGAGATCCTGGACAAAAGCAAATTAGGAGGGCAATAGGAGTAGTAGAAATTTTTCTGAAGCATGTATTCAATTTAAATTGTTTTTCCCTGGAACAATGGAGCCATGTTATGTTTGTCCATGAAAGCAAATTTAACATATTTGTATTTCTTGGAAACGTATCCTTGATGTGTTTGAAGCATGTGTACTTATTATAATTGTTCTTATCTATGGAATGATCTTATTTGGTTAGAGCAATTATCTAGCCGATGGAGATATTTATTTGATATTTTTGAAGCAAAAAAGTCTCGACACATAAGTACATATATATTGCATTCAAATTGTAGCAACTTTAATTCACGAAGTCAATTCACATGTAGACGGAAGCAGTTTATTTCACCATGGAAGCAACGTATTTGGATAACATTGGAAAATCTTTTATGTTAATATAAGGAAGCACATTTAAATAATAATGGAAACAATATTTGCTTTCTAAGGAAGAGGTCCGCCTGCTAAACAAGAGCTTAAATTGGGAGCTAATCCGGAGAAATACGGCTTTGCTACATAAACGGAGGATTACGGGGTTTTACGGGCCTTGGCGCCCACCCCCACCAGTTAAAATCAGGGGGGCCCGATTAATTAGGAGGGGGTTATTTAGCCAAATTAGAAAATGACAAGTCAGCTCATTCGTAAAGGTCCGTTGGTTTTGCCCGTGTGTCTAGCATTTTTGGGGGAAATATGGTTAAGAATTAGATGGCGTGATTTACGGAAGCAGTTATGGAAAGAAATCAGTATTTGTGTGTATCCAAACAAACTGTCCGGGCATTCCTTTTAATTACCAGCAGGCATCACCAGGCGCGCAGCACATCGGCCGTCCATGTTACTTCTAATCCGATGGTGCAGGACTAGTCTGATGGATGTATCTTACCAGTAGTCTGATGCCTAGCGGCGCCTGTATGCTACTCTTGAAGTTACTTCACTATGGCTAGTATAGGCGGGTACATTCGGTCAAAGGAGGAGTAACGGGTGAGTCGGGCCGGTAGCGGCTCCTTTCGGTCCGTGAGTTTGCCAACAAGACTCACCCCACCACCCAACTAACCATTAACCAGGCATTAATCTCGATCATCGACTCACAACCTTCATAATTAATTATGCTCGCGGTACAGTTAGCCTGTGTTTGTCCACTGCACTGCACACTGCAGTACGTCTCCGTCGCCATCATGCAACCCCCATCCTGTAGCTCACAAAGCTCTTCTCCTTCCTCTGTCCAGCTTTAGCTCTCCTTATAAAGGCTGGCCGGAGGTAGCTTTGTGTGCCATGTTAGACCACTCCGCTTTCTCTAACTCTGCTCGATTGGGCTGCAAAACTGCCAAATAATTCTTCATCTTCTGCTCCGACGATTGGGATCAGCTAGCTAATGGGGTTCCCGGCGCCGGTGTTCTCAGAGTGCGAGGTGCCCAGGTTGCTTCTCAACTTCGTCTTCCTGCTCGCCCGCCACCGCCGCCTCTCCTCCTGGCTGCTCCGCCTCGTCGGCGCTGGCGTCGACGACGATCTCAGCTTTGACCACCCCACTACCTCCGGCATCACCGACTACCACCGCCATCACCGGGAGCAGTACGATGATTATGAAGAACGCTGCATCGAGGAGCTGGAGAAGCATTCCCCAGCCATGCGCTTCGACGCGCTCTCCGGCGCTGGAGACGTAGCTCTGCTGCTGCCGGAGGGGTGCGCGGTGTGCCTCGGCAACTTCCACGGCGCCGCGCACGTGCGCCGGCCGCGCGGGTGCAGGCACGTGTTCCACCGCGCCTGCCTCGACCGCTGGGCCGCACATGGCCACAGCACCTGCCCGCTCTGCCGGGCGCCTCTCCTCCCGCCCTTCCTCCTGCCGCTGCCGCTTCCGGCGCCGTGATTCCCGTGGGATGTTGTTTGCATAATCAGGCGACTGCAGTAGCCGAATCCTGACTCCTGAGCAGAGTGTTCGGAATTTATCGCTTTCGGTTGGGTTTTTCTGGAAACGAACTCAACCACAGACAGCATGGCCCAAGGAGATACGGAAGGAGGTTGAAATATTTTCTGATCATGGTTCTTAATTGAGATTCGATTTGATCCTTCAAAGAGATTATCACAAAACAGGCCCCGGAGAAGGGGATCAGTTCCTTGTTCAAGCCTAGGGCATACATAGGAAGTAGATAGAGGGGCGAATCTGAATGTATGTAGAGGTGCTTGAGAAAAGTTTTCTCCTCTACTCACTTTTAGTCTCCTTTTCTTCTTGCTAAGATTTTAGCAATATCATTATTTTTCATCTTTTATGCTATTTTTTTAAACGAAGACGCTGGACGCGTCCGGCTTTAAATTAATAAAGCCCACAACTAGGCAGCGTATCAGACAGACTCAAAACATACGGACGAGCACGGAGGCTCAAGGCCGGCACCAACACAGAGTTCACGGCAGTTTAGGACCGGACCAAACGAAGTTCGCATCGAAACGATTACATGGCTCGAAGCCAGAGCTTACAGCACGCAGGCTCGCTCGATCGCGGGGCAAAAGGGCCACTACCAGTCGGGGAAGTGGCGAGAGGCTCCCTAGCCAAAACGTAGACGTGACGCAGACGGTCTTGGGCATGCTTCAGTTTCTCAGCATCCTTGCGCCTCGCCAACGGACTCCACTGCTGCAAGAAAAGGTTGCATTTATAGATGATGTTAGCCGGGTGCGTAGGGAAGATTCCCTCGATCGCTAGTTTGTTCCTGGTTAGCCAAAGAGACCAAGCCAAGGCTCCGAGACAGCTCCAAAGCATGCGGTTGTTGCCACCTTTAGTAGCCACGACGATGGCCGCTAGATCAGTGACAGAATGCGGGTTCCAGGAGGTGTTAGCTGCAGCGCGGACCGCGCTCCAAGCAAAGCAAGCTAACGGGCAGCGGAAGAAAACATGGTTCATATCCTCCGCGATATTACAAACCGCACATAAACCAGACGACGGGCCGTTGCGTTTGGCCACGTTAGCCGAGGTGGGCAGTCTGTTGCGAAACAGCTGCCAGAAGAACACTTTAATCTTAAGCGAGAGGCGAGCAGTCCATAAACCCTTCGGCACAAGGCAGGCCTGGCTCTGGCAAGACTTCCGGTACAAAGATTTGACCGAAAACTTGCCAGAAGGGGTCAGAGACCACTGCACGGTGTCCTCGGACGAGGAGAGCGACACCGGCGCGATGAGACTAAGCAACTCCGCTAGGTGAGCTTGTTCGGTACCCGATAGCTCGCGCCGGAAGCAAATCGCTGGTGGTGAGGAGGCAAGTGCCGAAGCAACGCTCATCTCCGGGTTGACCGCCTGTACGTATAGATCATGGAATTCCGACCAAAGGGGTTGGGATCCCACCCAGTGATCCAACAAAAACCGGGTCGAACGACCGTTGCCGATGGAGAACTTGGCTCCCATGGCGAAGGCCGGCCGCACCGCTTGGAGGTAATTCCACAAGGGGGACCCTCTCGCCACTCCTTCGAAAAAATTCCCAGATGGGAAATACTTAGAACAGAGTAGATCCACCCACAGGCCCGTCGCCCCCTACGACAGCTTCCAAATCCACTTACACGTTAGCGCGATGTTGAGGATTCTGGTGTTCGTGATCCCTAGCCCTCCCTGGGCCTTCGGGCGGCACACCGCGTCCCATCGAACCATGTGGTATTTGCGCTTGGGGCCCGCTCCTTCCCAAAAGAAACGAGACCGCGGTGTGTCCATCTTGGCATGAACCCCTTCTGCCAAGAGGAAAAGCCCCATAGCGAATTGCGGCAGCGAGGAGAGGCTTGAATTCGTGAGAATCAACCTAGCCGCGGAGGAAAGGAACTTTCCCCTCCACGGGCACACCCGCCCTCCCACCTTTGTCAAAAGCGGAGCCCAGCCGTCGATTGTGATACGCTTGCCGTCTAACAGAAGACCCAAGTACGTAAACGGGAGTTTGCCTAACTTGCAGTTCAGCAAGTCCGCAACGTGCCTACTATCCTGCACGTCCATGCCCATAGACATCACTTCGCACTTGTGGAAATTAATTTTAAGGCCCGACATGAGTTCGAAGCTAATGAGCAGGGCTTTGACCGTAGCAATGCTATGCAGGTCCGGTTGGAACAATAAAAGTGTATCGTCCGCGTATTGCAAGTGGGATATCCCCCCTGGGATGAGGTGTCCCAGCACCCCTTTTATGTGACCAGCCTCCGCGGCTTTTCGCAACATGGCGGCCAGCGCGTCGGCGACGAAGTTGAACAAGAGCAGTGACATGGGGTCGCCTTGGCGCAATCCACTCTTGTTCCTAAAGAAGTTCCCTACTTCTCCGTTAACCGAGACCGCGGTTTGGCCCCCCGAGACCAATTGCAAGACTCGATGGACCCATACTGGCGAGAAACCCCTACTGGAGAGGACTTGCTGGAGGAAATCCCAGTTGACGCGGTCATAAGCTTTCTCGAAATCAAGTTTCAAGAGGATGGCCGGTTCGTGTGTGCGTCTAAGCTAGTGCAGGGTCTCTTGCAAGGCTAACGGACCCTCAAGAATGTTCCTACCGCGAATAAACGCCGACTGCGAGCGACTAATAATGCGATGAGAGATCGGCGAGAGCCTAGTGGCACAGCCTTTAGTGCATATTTTGAATGGAACATTAATGAGTGCAATGGGTCTGAACTGACGGATGTTGTCCGTGCCAGGCAATTTCGGAATTAGCGAGAGCACTCCATAGTTAAGCCTAGCTATGTCCATAAAGCCACGCATAAAACCGTTGCACACATCAAAACTAGGGCCACGTAGCAGTGGCCAAAAGAGCTTGAACATCGCCACCGGCCACCCGTCCGGGCCAGGGGCCATGTCGGATTTCATGCTGAGCAGGGCGTCATCGATTTCCTTAGGGAGGAACGCAAGCCCCAGCTCCTCGTTCTCACTATCTAACACCCGTTGAGATGGAAGCCACACATCCTCACGCAAACGCGCGCATTGTGCCTCTTCCGTCCCCATCAGACTCATATAGAAGTCATAGATGTGGCGGGAGATCTCCGATTGCTGCAGCAGCAGCCCCTGCTCCGACTGCAGCCTAAGGATTGAGCATTTCCTGCGTCGGCCGTTCGCATATGCTTGGAAATACTTAGTGTTCGCATCCCCTTTGAGCGCCCACTTGAGGCCTCCTCAACGCCTCCAGTATTCCTCCTCGGCCCGCAGCAGCGCTTCGACTTGTCCCTCCAAGGCGTAGCGTTGCGCCCATTCTTGCTCAGAAAATGGTCACGAGTCCGCCTGGACATCTAGGAGGGCGATTTCGTCCATCACCTTTGCACTGAGGAACTTGTCGTCGCGCCCCTGTTTCGCGCCCCACCCCTTTAGGCTAGTGCGGAGGTGGGCCCCCACCGCGGTCCAAAACTCCATCGGGCCGCGTTGCTGGCCAGCGAGTTGGACACACCGCAACCATCTCTCCCTAAAGATGGCATCAAATTCTGGGACCTCAAACCAGGCGGTTTCGAAAAAGAAGCGCGGGCTACATTGGATTCTATCTTCCCCGGAAGATAGAATGAGAGGTACATGATCCGAACCGATCCTTGTTTCTGCAAGGAGCAAGCACAATGGGAACACCACTTCCCAGTCGGAGACATGAAGGCACGATCCAGGACAGATCGCACCGGGGCGAGTTGCTTGTTAGTCCAAGTAAATATCGCCCCAGTTCTGGCCACTTCCCTAAGTGCCATAGACGCAATCGCGTTGTTGAACATGGCCACCCTTGACCAGTTAATGTTGTCATTGTTTTTATCTGCGCCCGAACGAATCAGGTTAAAATCGCCTCCCACCATGAGCGGGATCTGCGTAGCAGCAAGATCCAGCACCTTGGCTTCCAGTTCTCCCAAGAACTCAGCCGAACGGGAGTGATCGGCTGGTCCATAGACTTGCACGATCGCGAGCTCGCGAAGCAACACTCGCACACGGATTCTGGCCGCAAGAAAGAAAGTACCAACCTCCCAGGTCAGTACCTCATAAGTGGCACCACAAAAACCCAGCAACATGCCACCCGAGTGGCCGTGCACTGGGCTATGATGCCAAACAAAGCGCTCTAAGGGCTCAATCGCAAGGATGTCCTGATGTCGTAGCTCTGATTTGATCGTTTCCTGGAGCCCTACGATATCTATCGACTCTTTCCTAATGTACTCCTTCAATTGGGTGCGCCGTCCCGCGTGACCGAAGCCACGAATGTTCCAAATGAGCGCCCGCATCTATATGACACTATTCCGAAGGCGCAACCCCCTGGAGGTGATCGCCTTGTCCACGCGCCTCACCTTGCCGCAGCGAGGCGAGGGGGGAACGGCAACCCCTGTTGTTGTATCCCCTTCGGGCTGGATCGCTAGCTCCTGCGAGGACTCAGCCTCCAGTGCCAGGTGTTCCGCGTGTTGAGCAGCCGCCGCTGCCAGCGCTGCCTGCGCCTGCTCCTTAGCACGAATCAACGAGATGAGCTCGGTCACCCCACCTTCACCTATCGGTTCCACCACGCTCTCTCCCAGAACCTCACCCGTATGTTCGTCCGAAAATGAATCGAGGATCGTAAAACACGGTAAGGGGTTACCTGAGGTTTCCAAGTTCTTCTGAGCTTGTAGGAGTTGGGCGCTGAGGGAGTTCCGGACTAGGGGGTGTCCGGATAGCCGAACTATCATCATCGGCCGGACTCCAAGACTATGAAGATACAAGATTGAAGACTTCGTCCCGTGTCCGGATGGGACTTTCCTTAGCGTGGAAGGCAAGCTTGGCGATACGGATATGTAGATCTCCTACCATTGTAACCGACTCTGTGTAACCCTAACCCTATCCGGTGTCTATATAAACCGGAGGGTTTTAGTCCGTAGGACGAACAACAATCATACCATAGGCTAGCTTCTAGGGTTTAGCCTCTTTGATCTCGTGGTAGATCCACTCTTGTAACACACATCATCAATATTAATCTAGCAGGACGTAGGGTTTTACCTCCATCAAGAGGGCCTGAACCTGGGTAAAACATCGTGTCCCTTGTCTCCTGTTACCATCCGCCTAGACGCACAGTTCGGGACCCCCTACCCGAGATCCGCCGGTTTTGACACCGACATTGGTGCTTTCATTGAGAGTTCCTCTGTGTCATCGCCGATAGGCCCGATGGCTCCTCCGATCATCAACAACGACATGGTCCAGGGTGAGACTTTTCTCCCCGGACAGATCTTTGTGTTCGGCGGCTTTGCACTGCGGGCCAATTCGCTTGGCCATATGGAGCAGATCGAAAGCTACGCCCCTGGCCATCAGGTCAGATTTGGAAGTTTAAACTATACGGCCGATATCCGCGGAGACTTGATCTTCGACGGATTTGAGCCGCAGCCAAGCGTGCCGCACTGTCTCGATGGGCATGATCTAGCTCTGCAGCCGAACAGTGCCTTGGAGGCCGCACCAGTATCCGCTCCGGCCCTTAATCCGGAGTCGGATTCCCCAACCGAGGACGAGTGGTTGGACACCGCCTCGGGGGCTACAATCTCTACGACGATCGAGCCGAACACCATCCCTGTCCTTTGCAAAGACTCCGACTCCAGGGCGCCGGACTCCTATCCGGACTCCGAACCCCCCGCGCCCATGCCAATCGAATCCGATTGGGCGCCCGTTATGGAGTTCACGGCTGCGGACATCTTTCAGCACTCGCCCTTTGGCGACATCCTGAGTTCACTAAAGTCTCTCTCTTTATCCGGAGAGCCCTGGCCGGATTACGGTCAGGAAGGTTGGGATGCGGACGACGAAGAAATTCAACGCCCACCCACCACCCACTTCGTAGCCATTGTCGATGATTTAACCGACATGCTAGACTACGACTCCGAAGACATCGACGGTATGGACGAGGATGCCGGAGACGACCAAGACCCAGCGCCTACAGGGCATTGGAAGGCCACCTCGTCATACAACATATACATGGTGGACATCCCAAAAGATGGGAACAGCGATGGAACAACGGAGGATGACCCCTCCAAGAAGCAGCCCGAGCGCCGGCGTCAGCGGTGCCGCTCTAAATCCCGCCACAGCAAGAATGAAGATTCCGGCACCGGAGATAACAATACACCGGACAACGCCGAAGACAATCCACTGCAGCAAGATCCATCGCAGGAGGATGAAGACGCCAGCCCTCAAGAGAGAGCGGCAGAAGAAGAGGTAGAGGATTATATGCCTCCCTCCGAAGACGAAGCAAGCCTCGATGACAATGAATTCGTCGTGCCTGAGAATCCCGTTGAACAAGAGCATTTTAGACGCATGCTTATGGCCACGGCGAACAGCCTAAAGAAAAAGCAGCAACAGCTTAGAGCTGATCAGGATCTGCTAGCCGACAGATGGACCGAAGTCCTCGCGGCCGAAGAGCATGAGCTCGAACGCCCCTCCAAAAGCTACCCTAAACGCAAGCTGCTCCCCTGATTAGAGGAGGAGGCTTACGAACCCGCATCACCAGGAGACAATACGGCTGACCAACCACCCCGTGGCCGCGACAGAGAGGCCTCTAGGCCCTTCACTAGAACCGTACCCCGGCATCGTTCAAAAAGCACATGGCCAAAGGGGAACGCTCCGGACCTGCGAGATATATTGGAGGACAAGGCAAGAATATCAAGATCGATGTATGGATCGTGTGGGCGCCCCACGGTACGTGACGACAACCGTCGCGCCGGACACAGTAAGTCCGGCCGGGCCGAACAAAACAGACCAGGCTCTTTTGAGCCCCGTCGTGATATCGCCCAGTACAGAGGCGCCGCACACCCACTATGCTTCACAGACGAAGTAATGGATCATCAAATCCCCGAAGGGTTTAAACCCGTCAATATTGAATCCTATGATGGCACAACAGACCCCGCGGTTTGGATCGAAGACTATCTCCTTCACATCCACATGGCCCGCGGTGACGATCTTCACGCCATCAAATACCTCCCCCTCAAGCTTAAAGGACCAGCCCGGCATTGGCTCAACAGCTTGCCAGCAGAGTTAATTGGGAGCTGGGAGGACCTGGAAGCCGCATTCCTCGATAACTTCCAGGGCACTTATGTGCGACCACCAGACGCCGATGACCTAAGCCACATAATTCAGCAGCCATACGAATCGGCCAGACAATTCTGGACACGGTTCTTAACCAAGAAAAACCAAATCGTCGACTGTCCGGATGCGGAGGCCCTCGCGGCCTTCAAGCATAACATCCGCGACGAGTGGCTTGCCCGGCACATAGGACAGGAAAAGCCGAAATCCATGGCAGCCCTCACATCACTCATGACCCGCTTCTGCACGGGTGAGGACAGCTGGCTAGCACGCAGCAACAACCTCAGCAAAAATTCTGGCAGTCCGGACTTCAAGGACCAAAACGGCAGGCTGCGTCGTAACAAAAACAAACGCCGCACTAACGGCGACAATATTGAGGATACGGCAGTCAATGCCGGATTCAAAGGCTCTAAACCCGGTCAGCAGAAAAAGCCATTCAAACGAACTACTCCGGGTCCGTCCAATTTGGACCGAATACTCGACCGCTTGTGTCAGATACACGGCACCCCCGAAAAGCCAGCTAACCACACCAACAGGGACTGTTGGGTATTCAAGCAGGCAGGCAAGTTAATTGCCGAAAACAATGACAAGGGGCTGCATAGCGATGACGAGGACGAGACCTAACCGCCGAACAATAGAGGACAGAAGGGTTTCCCCCCACAGGTGCGGACGGTGAACACGATATACGCAACGCACATACCCAAAAGGGAGCGGAAGCATGCACTCAGGGATGTCTACGCGATGGAGCCAGTTGCCCCGAAGTTCAATCCATGGTCCTCCTGCCCGATCACTTTTGACCGAAGGAACCACCCCACCAGCATCCGCCACGGGGGATTCGCCGCACTGGTCTTAGACCCAATCGTCGATGGATTTCACCTAACCAGAGTCCTGACGGACGGCGGCAGCAGCTTGAACCTGCTTTACCAGGATACAGTGCGCAAGATGGGCATAGACCCCTCAAGGATTAAACCTACCAAAACGACCTTTAAAGGCGTTATACCAGGTGTAGAAGCCAATTGTACAGGCTCAATTACACTGGAAGTGGTCTTCGGATCCCCGGATAACTTCCGAAGCGAGGAGTTAATCTTCGACATAGTCCCGTTCCGCAGCGGCTATCATGCCTTGCTCGGACGTACCGCGTTTGCAAAGTTCAACGCGGTGCCGCACTACGCATACCTCAAGCTCAAGATGCCAGGCCCTCGAGGAGTCATTACGGTCAACGGAAACACTGAATGTTCTCTCCACACGGAGGAACATACAGTGGCTCTCGCGGCAGAAGTGCAATGCAGCCTCTTAAGGCAATTATCGAATCCGGCCGTTAAGCGGCCGGACACAGCCAAGCGCGCCCGGAGTAACTTACAACAAGACCACCTGGCACGTTCCGAGCACGCGTAGCAGTGCGGCCCCAACCCCAGCTCTGGCGAAACGTCAAAGCAAGTCCTTCGCGTACACCATTACGCTCTGAAGATACCATGGGCATGGGGAGAGGGGCACGACCACGATAAACCCAGACTGCGGCTCAACCACACCAGGGGCTCTCAAGTGTGTCGTTCCTTTTTCTTTTCTTTTTACCTTCTACTTTTTACCCACAGGACTCCGTTTGTCAGAAGCCCTATCCGGCAGCAGACCTGCCGAACTCACGATGCAACAGCCAGGGAAGGATAAAGGCTACAACGAATATACAGGTGGTCTCCATCACGAGCATTTTCATACACCAATCTGCAGCCTACCCCTGGATGGGGACATGTTTAACAGTCTCATACCTTGCTTATCTCACTATTTGTATCGTTCTGCATTCGTAGCAGCACTCGTTGAATAAAACAATGCAGCACCTTTTTGTTTATAATTGCATTTCTTTTTCATACATATGTTCATTTACGACATGTTGCATCCGTACACTTTGGTACGGCTAATATACACCAGGGGCTTATGTTTCCCGCGTTATGGTGTGATGAGTCCGAACACTTTCACAAGTGCGGCACCCCGAACTTATAGCACTATATGCATCGGCTCCGAATCATGTCTTGGGTCAATAGTTGGGTTTGCCCGGCTCCCATGTTTTGGTACCTTACGTTCCGTTATATCGGCTAAGGTGGCACCGGGAGAACCACTGTGATTCCGCCCCAGTTCGGCTGGGTTAACGCCTCAGTGGAGAAAGCTAAAACTGACCGTCATGATGAGGCGAGAGACCGATCGCTGTTCGAGAGATTTTTTGCGAGTCCTTAAAGACTTATACCGCTTAGAGCGAGGAGCCGGATACTGTCCGGCCAAGGTGTGGATAGCGCCCCAAATTCGGCCTTCCGAAGACTAGGAGCTTCACCGAAATTTAAAATTATAGAATTCTATGGCTAAGTGAGAGTGTTCAAGCATTATAAGTCCGGTTGCCTGGTTCGCTGTGTTGAGCGCCTCCCTAGATGGACCCAAAAATGGGAACAAGAGCGCTCAAGTTTATCCCGAACACCCCAGCACTCGTGGCATGGGGGCTGAAGCCGACGACTTGCCATCTCTCAGATTTGATAAACAGCCACACAGAAGGTAATATTTTAAATTAACAAGCGTTGCTTAGTGCATATGAACTAAGTTTTCAGCGCACAGGATAACAAAATGCGAGTCTACTCAAATATTACATCTTTGGAGCACTCACCCGCAATAGTGCAGGCGCCCTTCAGCACACTCTTATAATACATCTCGGGCGTGCGATGCTCCTTGCCCTCTGGTGGCGGGTCCGTCACGAGCTTCTGGGCATCCATCTTGCCCCAGTGCACCTTTGCACGGGCAAGGGCCCGACGGGCACCCTCGTTACAAGCGGAATGCTTGATAACTTCAACCCACGGGCACGCATCCACCAGCCGCCTCACCATGCCGAAGTAGCTCCCGGGCATGGCCTCCTTAGGCCACAGCCGAACTATGAGGCCCTTCATGGCCTGTTCGGCCGCCTTGTGGAGCTCGACCAGCTGCTTCAGCTGGTCGCTAAGGGGCATCGAATGTCCGGCCTCAGCATACTGAGACCAGAAGACCTTCTCCGTCGAGCTCCCCTCCTCAGCCCAGTAGAATGCGGCAGCATCGGACATGCTGCAAGGAAGATCTGCAAACGCCCCTGGAGAGCTCCGAATTCGGGTAAGCAACAGGTAATTAACACTCACATGCTTACTCTGCATGAAAAATGCCTTACCCGCTGCTATTTTCTTCACCGCCTCAATCTCCTGGAGGGCCTTGTAGGCTTCGGCCTTAGCGGCTTTGGCACTCTCAAGGGTCGTTGCAAGCTCAGACTCTCGAGTCTTCGAGTCACGCTCCAAGTTCTCATGTTTTTTCACGAGATCCTGGAGCTCTTGCTGTACCTCCGCCACCCGTGCCTCCTGCTTCTCTCGCTCGGTGCATTCCGCGGCCGCATTACGTTCGGCCGCGGCCACCGTCTCCTTCAAGGTCGCCACCTCGCTAGTGGCCCCTACAATACCCATGTTATCCTTGTCATTTTTCTTGCAACCAAATCCTTTTCTGTAAGGTACAATTTTCATAAGGTATTACTCACCTTCTTTTTCCTCGAGCTGCTTCTTGGCATGGCCGAGCTTGTTCTCGGACCTCTCGAGGTTTCCCTTCAACGTATTGATCTCCGCAGTCAGTGCGGCGGAGGTCAGCAGCACAGCCTGCAATCCCATATTGACATATTTTTTATATGACTCCTGCGTTTATCTTTCTCAAAGATCCTCAGTCCGGCTTTTCTTTCCGAACACCGAACCGAGCATCAGGGGCTACTGTCTATGCGGTACCATTTTACATATGTTGAAATTTCTTACCTCAAAGCCTAATAGAAGACTGGTACAGGCTTCGGTCAGCCCGCTCTTGGTGGACTGAACTGTCCGGATCACCGCACTCATAACAGTGCGGTGCTCCTCCTCGATGGAGGCGCCATTGAGCGCCTCCAGTAAGCTATCCGGTGCCTCCGGTTGGACGAAGTACACCGGCGTCTTACCCTTCTTGCGAAGAGATCGCTTACCGGACCCCGGAACCACTGAAGGTTCCGGCATGAAGCCCGGACAAGGGTCGGGCTTAGAGCCCCTGGGGGTCTTGCCCCCCACGCGGCTGGAGTCCGGGAGGTTGCCTTGTGGCACCTCCTGCGCCACCTCCTCGTGACCAAGCCCCCTTTGGAGCCCCGCCGCGGCGTTGTCCGCAGCATGAGGCGAGGAGGCGGTCGGAAGCGAAGTACTCTCCATTTCTGATGAGCCCAGGGACCTGCTCGTTGAATCGACGAACTCGCCTTTGGGCGGGCTGCACAATTGTTCGACATTAGAGAACACTCTGCGATAATAAAAAGCCACGGGTATCCGGACATTTACGATCCCGCCAGGGGCTTGGCCCTCGTAGGCCGATCCCCCTCGTCGTCGTCGACGTTGGTGGAGAAGTCCGGAGGAAGGGTTCTTCCCTTCTTGGACCCTCCGGCCTCCCCAGTTGGGGCGGCCTTCCTTTTCCTCTCCTCCCCCGCTGGGGGAGAGGCTTCTTCTTCTTCCTCCTCGTCTTCAGGAGAAGATTCTGCTTCAGAATCCGACAGCACCTGGCGTCGGGTGCTCCTTCGAGTTCCCGTAGCCTCCTTCTTGGCCTTCTTCTCCGGGACTACATGGGGTGCCGGGGCCAGCAGCCCCGTCAATCGGGCGTCCGCTGGGTCTTCTGGCAAAGGAGCCGGACAGTGAATCTGTCCGTACGTCTTCAGCCAGACCTGTCGAAGAATAGGGAGTTTTCAGGTCCCACGTAGAGTCAATCTATGGAAAAGGAGTCCCGTAAAGGGTAAAATAACTTACCTCGCTTGCTTGACGCTGCGAGCTGTATCCGCGATCTTTGTTAGCGGATGCGGGGGCTTCGGCGCCCTTGAACAGCACCTTCCAGGCATCTTCGTACGTGGTATTGAAGAGCCGACTCAAGGTTCGGTGCTGTGCTGGATTGAACTCCCACAAATTGAAGTCCTGTTGTTGGCATGGGAGAATCCGGTGGATGAGCATCACCTGGATTACGTCGACAAGCCTGCGATTCTTGTCCACTAGGTTCCAGACACGTGTTTGGAGTCCGGATAGCTCGTCCGAATCCCCCCACTTTAGGCCCGTCTCTTTCCATGACGAGAGCCGTGTGGGGAATCCAGATCAGAATTCGGGGGCCGCCACCCATTCAGGGTCGCGTGGCTCGGTGATGTAGAACCACCCCGATTGCCACCCCTTTATTGTCTCCACAAAGGAGCCCTCGAGCCATAGGACTTTGTCCATCTTGCCGACCATGGCGCCTCCGCACTCTGCTTGGCTGCCCTTCACAACCTTCGGCTTGACACTGAAGGTCTTGCGCCACAAGCCGAAGTGGGGCTGGATGCAGAGGAAAGCCTCGCACACGACGATAAACGCCGAGACGTTGAGGACGAAATTCGGGGCCAGGTCATGGAAGTCCAGGCCGTAGTAGAACATGAGCCCCCGTACAAATGGGTGAAGTGGAAAACCTAGTCCGCGGAGGAAGTGGGGGAGAAATACCACCCTCTCATGGGGACTGGGGGTTGGAATAAGCTGCCCCGCGTCGGGCAGCCTGTGTGTGATATCGCCGGACAAGTATCCGGCCTCCCGCAGTCTTGTGATGTGCCCCTCTTTGACGGAGGAGGCCATCCATCTGCCTCCCGCTCCTGACATGGTTGGAGAAGGTTGAGGAGGAAAGTGCGGACTTGGGCGCTAGAGCTCGAGTGCACGGGAATGGATGAGCAAAGGAGGAAGAAGGCGTAGGTGAAAGGGTGGATCCTTATCCCCTTATATGGGCGAACAAAAACATGTGTCCCCACCGGCCTGGTAAAACTCGCTTATCTCCCAAGCGCCACAATCAACGGCATGGTTGGGTTACCCACGTCCGTATTGATGGGAATCCCGGAATAAGGGGAACACGATCTCTGTCTCGACAAGACGTGCCAAGGAAACCGCTTCGCTGAACGCGCTGAGGTGGAACAATAAAAACAATTTGAATAAAGGCTTGGTAGTGGTGCGGCGTCGCACCACAAGATATGTCAGCAGATTGATCTTGTGTAATATTATTCTCTCTACGGTGGTATGTGGAATTTATTTTTGCAGAGCCGGGCACTATCCTGGTGTTCACAATCTTCTATGAATTATTCGGAGGAAGAACCCGCCTTGCAATGCCGAAGACAACATGCGCGCCGGACTCGTCGTCATTGAAGCCTGGTTCAGGGGCTACTGAGGGAGTTCCGGACTAGGAGGTGTCTGGATAGCCGAACTATCATCATCGGCCGGACTCCAAGACTATGAAGATACAAGATTGAAGACTTCGTCCCGTGTCCGGATGGGACTTTCCTTGGCGTGGAAGGCAAGCTTGGCGATACGGATATGTAGATCTCCTACCATTGTAACCGACTCTGTGTAACCCTAACCCTATCCGGTGTCTATATAAACCGGAGGGTTTTATTCCGTAGGACGAACAACAATCATACCATAGGCTAGCTTCTAGGGTTTAGCCTCTTTGATCTCGTGGTAGATCCACTCTTGTAACACACATCATCAATATTAATCTAGCAGGACGTAGGGATTTACCTCCATCAAGAGGGCCCGAACCTGGGTAAAACATCGTGTCCCTTGTCTCCTGTTACCATCCGCCTAGACACACAATTCAGGACCCCGTACCCGAGATCCGCCGGTTTTGACACCGACAGGCGCGCTGGAGCAAAGGAAGGTTGCCTTTGGCACCCCTGGCGCGCGCACTGACCCATAGGGGAGGAACCTGCCCTCCACCACAGCCTTGGTGCGCTTGGCCTTCGGGATGGTCGCCGATTGGGATATCTCCTGCGTGAGCGGAGCGGGGACAGGAACCGCCAGGGCCATCACCGCCTGGCGCGGCGTTGTCGGCGCCCCAAAGATCTCCGCAGCACTCCCCGCCTCCGCACACACCTTTCGCACTGCCACCTTCTTGAGCTGCTTCACCGCGCCTAGCTTGCCGCTGCTGCGACCGCCTTGCGTTGGAGAGAGCGAGGGGCGAGGCATTGAGTCCTCCGACACCGTGATGGGGGTGCGCGCCTCACCCTGTGGCACCGCCGGCGGCGAGGGGGCCACAGCTGCCTCCAGCCGCACCAGAGGCGACGTGACCGAACCCAGGTTGGAGCCATACTGGTTCGGGATGGAGAGGTCCATCTCCGACGACCCTCCGGCCAGGGATTGCTCCGCCCTGGGCTGCTGCGTGCGGGCCGTCGCTCCTCCATGCTCGGTGATGCCCAGCTTCTCCCATGCCGCCGTGTCGATGGAGTCGTCCTCCATGCTCGCGTCGGGCTCTTGGTCGTCGTCTTGGCCTCCGCCTCGCCCCGGCCCATTCGGGCCCTTGCCATGAGGAGGAGGGGGAGGAGAAGGGAGAGCGGGTGCCGCCAGTAGTGCCGGGGGGAGCTCGGGCTCGACGGAGATGTTGTAACCATCGCTGTTGAACCAGATTTGTACCATCCCACGAAGCTTGCGAGGGTTGCGGCAGGCAAAACGCATGCGCACTGGCCCGGGCCGGATCAGCGACTCCTCATCAACCTGCAGTGGGTGGCCGAGCATGGTGGTGGCCGCCATGAGCCGTTCGGAGCGCCGATGCTTTGGGGGGACGCCACCCAGCTTGACCCACACCTCCGGCATCTCCAGACTTTTGGGGGCATCAAGGATCGCATCGCGGATGTCCACCATGAGATTGTTCAGGGACAGGAAGAGCTTGCCGCTCCTTGTAGCCATCCGAAGCATTGCAGGGTCTGGGAACACCACCGAGAACGCGCCGCCTTCAAGGGGGGCAATCTGCCAGTCCCATGCGCCCTCAAAGAGATGTTGCAGCTCCTTCTCCAAGATCTCCCTCGAGAGCGCACCAGAAGGCATGGAGAGCACCGCCGTGTTGGCCCCCAGCAGGAGTGGTGGCGCCTCCCGCGCGTCATCCGGGAACTGAAGACAGAAAAATCCCTCGCCGGAGATTGCATGCCCCATAGTTTGCAGGAGCAGCGGCTTGCCGCAGGTTGGGCACTGCGCCGAGGTGTGCCCCTCGTTGCTGCACACCACACACAGTGGCTGGAAAGAGCACGTGTTCTGGAAGTGGCCGGAGCGGCCACACTTGAAGCACTCGGGGCCGTCGGCGTCTTCGACTGGGATCAGCGCCTCCTCCATGCCCTTGGAGGAGCCACGCAGCTCGGATCTGGGCGGAAGGGGAAGCTTGGAAGCCGCCGCCCCCGCAGGCTTGAGCTTCGGCTTCTTCGCATGCAGATCTCCGGCGCGGTCGCCGCCTTGGGAGGCCAATTTCCCATTGCGCTTGAGCTCGAGTCCCTTCTTCTTGTACTCCTCATTTTTCTTCCTCTTTCTCTCCTGCTCCTTGAGCCACCACGCGGGCGGCGGCCCCCACCCGCCCTCGTCGTCAGCGCGGCCGCGGTTGCGGTCCCGCGGCGGCTCCATGGGCGGCTTCTCCCCCCGGCGGTAGGACTTGGACCCCATCGACACCACCTCCATGAACGAGCGCAGCAGAGGCAGGGGGATGGAGTGGGGAGGAGGAAACAGGCGGAGTGGCCGAAACGCCGCACGTTCGAAGCGGTGGCTGGGAAACCTAGAGCAGGATCTAGGGTTCCGCGGGGCAGTCAGAGCCATTTATATGGCTACGCGGCTCGGGCAAGTGTGGGCTGGGCTACCTCCAGTGGGCCGGGCTGGGCCTCGGGATGGGTCCCCTGCCCAACTGAGACCGCGCCCATCGAGACCGACGCGCAAACTGGCCGCACGGTTGAGCCGCCAGGCGCCCCGTGGGCCCGGCCCTGGACCGCCCCAGGCGAGTCGCCCCCAACCCTAGGACGCCCAACGCCCGAATCCGCCTACGCCACCGCCGCCGCAGGCGCCGCCTGCTCCAAGCAAAGTTGGGCCGTAGCTGGCTGCAAGCGCAGACCCGCGTCTGCGGAGCCCGAGCTGCCCCGCCCCGAACGGCTAGGGGCCGCACGCGGTCCCCTGCCCGCGGCGGGAGCAAACCGCCTCGAGCCACGGCCACCAGGCGCAAACGCACGCCGGCGTCCGGCCTTGAAGGAGCCCCCAAGCTCCTCTGCGCGCGCCACGAAGTCGCCGATGGAGCATGCCGAGCGGCCGCCCGCCGTTGACCCCGCCGCCGCGCCCTCCTCCGCCTCCTCTTCACTCTCAGAAACCTCATCGGCCAACGCCCAAAACCGACTCCCCGACCAACCAGCCACGCCTGAGGTGGGCCCGGCCGAGCGCCTGGACGCCACCGTGGCCGCCGTCGTCCCCTCTCCCGGCGCAGCCAGAGCGCCAGGACCGGAAGCAGGGCCGGGCGCGGGGTCGCCGTCCCGGTCGCCAGAGCCGCCCGCGGGGGTGGTCCGTACAGGAGCCGTTGGAACCATCCAAGCATTGAGTTACCTCCAATGCACGGGTTTGGGAAAATGATTCACTTTTACATTTTAGTACATATTTTGTGTATTAACGCTCTCTTGGAAATGTATTTTGATTCGACTGGATTATATTAATTTATTATCTAGCTAACTCTGAAGTCGAAACTATGATGATACGGTTGCCACATACCTACCAAGATATGCAATTGTCATTTTTGTATATATACAATAATTGGTGCACCAATATCCGTTTCGTTGAAGGATTTTTCATTTTCAAGGGATATAACTTTTATTCTATCATATATTTGTTACCTCATATGTTAATATTAAAAATAACATTTGTACATGGAAATATTAACTGAAATAATACTAAAATAGGAGATGAAATAATTATAATATACTACTTGCACTCGTGCATAGTAGAATTCTCTAGCAAGATATAAACCCGCTATAGTACATGTACATTGTCAACCACACCACATGTGTAGGCCATGCAACTACATCTTTTGTTATCTCTAAAGAAATGAAAACAATTAGTCAACTATAGATGCATGTGATTTTGCCATTTTTTGTGCTTTCTTTAGATTTAGATCAACTGGATTTATTTCAAAAGAAAATCCTAGACTATAATATGAAAAAAGCAATAGAATTTCCAATAAAAATATTATTTTGCTTTTCTAGTTGCAGCAGAATTTATTTCAAAAAAATCATGGTATAATATTAAAAAGGTAATTAATTTTCTAATGAAAATATCATATAGTTTTTGTTGCATTTATAAACATAGAACTTTGTGTATGCCAGTAATGTTTCGATTTTTAAATATTACCAATGCAAATACTATGTGGTAAGTATTGTTAAACATATTTTAATACAAGTAAAATTTTATGATAACGAGATGAGAAAATAAAAATATTTAGTATAAATATGTTATAACGGAGTTTTACTGGATGGTGATCTGTATATCCCAAGTGGCTTCTTATTTGACATCTTATTTGTCATAGCACATGCTATATCATTTTCTCCTCCATATTCATATTCATTTCTCTAATGGCTCATCAACAAAGTGTCTTCTATTCTACCAAAGATGTAAACTAATAATAAGTGAACAAAACAAAGTTAAATGAAACAACTGCGGTACCAACCATGCGTATTTACTGACAAAAAACAATTGTCGAATAATATATAAAATTAAATCCATTCAATATGCATAGAAATGTGTATAGGATGCACTACATACATCATAAGACGTGTCACATTCACAAAGTTTATGTGTAGCCACACTGCTATGAAGAATGATGAAATTCGAGATAGACAAAAATAACCAAAAAAGTTTACAAATCATGAATTAATACTAATTATGAAACGCTATAAATTACTAGAAACAATATAATACTATCATCTATCTGGTGGTAAATAGAATGAAAAATATATTTCTCAAACCAAAAAAAGATGCATATATCTTGAAGATATTTACCACCCTGTACTACAAATAGTGGAGTCAAATACGAAGAGCTTGGAGCTGCAAATGTTACATATATGTTACAAACAATGATGAACATTCACTACAAAATTTGCTCTATTTTGCGACGTTTCACTTGTGTCACGTAAAACCTTTTTCATCACGAAATATGTACTAGTGATTTTTTCCGGCCATCACTCCCATCATCACTGAAGCATCATCATAAAAATAAAATTTTGGTGGTACCACTCCCTCCCCACGGAAGATCGTATCTTAGATGACAAACCCAAAAATTTCATTGATGGGCGTTTTCAGTGAATGCCCAGAATGTCATATATGATACCAATATGTCACCTATGGTTGTTTTGGTGATGATAATCCATCACAGTTATCTGTCCGCGGATTTGACCAGTCAAATATTCTAACAAGTGAGGTCAGCAATCACTACTAGGGAAATGCTTATACACAGAAGCTTAGTAGTACCGCTTTTTATAAGAAACCGATGCTACTACTTTTCAGTAGCGCTCGCACACGGTAAGCGCTGCTACTATGCACTTACCAGTAGCGTTTTGTTCATAAAACACACTACTACTACAATTGCCAGACCGTTGCCGGCAGGCCAGGCATAGTATTAGCACTTGTTTGTAGGAAGCGCTACTGCTAATGAATGTAGCAGTAGCGCTTTCTACATACAAGCGCTACTACTACGGGCTCTTGATCCACACTCCCGGCCCGCACTCGACCTCACTCTCCCCCTCACACACTCTCACTTGCGTGCCTTGATACGTCTCCAACGTATCTATAATTTTTTATTGTTCTATGCTATATTATATTCTGTTTTGGACATTATTGGGCTTTATTATACACTTTTATATTATTTTTGGGACTAACCTATTAACCGGAGGCCTAGCCTAGAATTGCTGTTTTTTGCCTATTTTAGAGTTTTGCACAAAAAGAATATCAAACGGAGTCCAAACGGACTAAAACCTTCGGGAACGTGATTTTCAGAACGAACGTGATCTAGAGGACTTGGACCCTACGTCAAGACATCAACCAGGAAGCCACGAGGTAGGGGGCGCGCCTCCTCCCCCCCCCCCAAGCGCGCTCTCCACCCTCGTGGGCCCCTTTTTGCTCCACCGACGTACTTCTTCCTCCTATATATACCTACATACCCCCAAACTACCAGATACGAAGCCAAAAACCTAATTCCACCGCCGCAACCTTCTGTACCCACGGGATCCCATCTCGGGGCCCATTTCGGAGCTCCGCCGGAGGGGGCATCGATCACGGAGGGCTTCTACATCAACACCATAGCCTCTCCGATGATGTGTGAGTAGTTTACCTCAGACCTTCGGGTCCATAGTTATTAGCTAGATGGCTTCTTCTCTCTTTTTGGATCTCAATACAATGTTCTCCCCCTCTCTCGTGGAGATCTATTCGATGTAATCTTCTTTCGCGGTGTGTTTGTTGAGACCGATGAATTGTGGGTTTATGATCAATTTTATCTATGAACAATATTTGAATCTTATGAATTCTTTTATGTATGATTGGTTATCTTTCTAAGTCTCTTTGAATTATTAGTTTGGTTTAGCCTACTAGATTGATATTTCTTGCCATGGGAGAAGTGCTTAGCTTTGGGTTCAATCTTGCGGTGTCCTTTCCCAATGACAGTAGGGGCAGCAAGGCACGTATTGTATTGTTGCCATCGAGGATAACAAGATGGTTTTTTTTATCATATTGCATGAATTTATCCCTCTACATCATGTCATCTTGCTTAAAGCGTTACTCTGTTCTTATAAACTTAATACTCTAGATGCATGTTGGATAGCGGTCGATGTGTGGAGTAATAGTAGTAGATGTAGGCAGGAGTCGGTCTACTTGTCTCGGACGTGATGCCTATATACATGATCATACCTAGATACTCTCATAACTATCCTCAATTCTGTCAATTGCTCAACATAATTTGTTCACCCACCGTAAATACTTATGCTCTCGAGAGAAGCCACTAGTGAAACCTATGGCCCCCGGGTCTATTTTCCATCATATTAATCTTCCAACACTTAGCTATTTCCGCTGCCTTTTATTTTACTTTGCATCTTTATCATAAAAATACCAAAAATATTATCTTATCATATCTATCAGACCTCACTCTCATAAGTGACCATGTAGGGATTGACAACCCTTTATCGCGTTGGTTGCGAGGATTTATTTGTTTGTGTAGGTGCGAGGGACTCGTGTGTGGCCTCCTACTGGATTGATACCTTGGTTCTCAAAAACTGAGGGAAATACTTACGCTACTTTGCTGCATCACCCTTTCCTCTTCAAGGGAAAACCAACGCAGTTCTCAAGAGGTAGCAAGAAGGATTTCTGGCGCCGTTGCCGGGGAGGCTTACACAAAGTCAAGTCAAGATTTGGTCTCCCTGTTGGAGAACGTAGCAGAAATTCAAAATTTTCATACGTGTCACCAAGATCTATCTATGGAGAAACTAGCAACGAGGGGAAGGAGAGTGCATCTACATACCCTTTTAGATCGCTAAGTGGAAGCGTTCGAGAGAACAGGGTTGAAGGAGTCGTACTCGTCGTGATCCAAATCACCGGAGATCCTAGTGCCGAACGGACGGCACCTCCGCGTTCAACACACGTACATCCCGGTGACGTCTCCCATGCCTTGATCCAGCAAGGAGAGAGGGAGAGGTTGGGGAAGACTCCGTCCAGCAGCAGCACGACGGTGTGGTGGTGATGGAGGAGCGTGGCAATCCTCCAGGGCTTCGCCAAGCACTGCGAAAGAGGAGGAGGACTTGGGAGAGGGGGAGGGCTGCGCCAGGGGCAAGGGTGCAGCTCCCATGCGCCTCCCCAATATATATAGGGGTGGAGGGGGATTATTTCTTGCCCTCCAAGTCCATTGGGGCGTTGGCAAAGGTGGGAGGAAAGAAATCCCATCCTTTCATTTCCCCACCGATTGTTATCCCCCCTTTTTAGGGATCTTGATCTTATCCCTTCGGGATATGATCTTATTCCTTCTAAGGGGGGATCTTGGTGCACCTTGACCAGGGGTGTGGGGCCTTGCCCCCACTACCCACGTTCATGTGGGTCCCCCCATGCAGGCGGGCCCCACTCCGGAACCTTCTAGAACCTTCCCGGTACAATACCGAAAAATCCCGAACATTTTCCGGTGGCCAAAATAGGACTTCCCATATATAAATCTTTACCTCCGGACCATTCCGGAACTCCTCGTGATGTCCGGGATCTCATCCGGGACTCCGAACAACATTCGGTAACCACGTATATCTATTCCCTATAACCCTAGCGTCATCGAACCTTAAGTGTGTAGACCCTACGGGTTCGGGAACCATGCAGACATGACCGAGACGTTCTCCGGTCAATAACCAACAGCGGGATCTGGATACCCATGTTGGCTCCCACATGTTCCACGATGATCTCATCGGATGAACCACGATGTCAAGGACTCAATCGATCCCGTATACAATTCCCTTTGTCTAGCGGTATTGTACTTGCCCGAGATTCGATCGTCGGTATGCCGATACCTTGTTCAATCTCGTTACCGGCAAGTCTCTTTACTCGTTCTGTAACACATCATCCCGTGATCAACCCCTTGGTCACATTGTGCACATTATGATGATGTCCTACCGAGTGGGCCCAAAGATACCTCTCCGTTACACGGAGTGACAAATCCCAGTCTCGATTCGTGCCAACCCAACAGACACTTTCGGAGATACCTGTAGTGCACCTTTATAGCCACCCAGTTATGTTGTGACGTTTGGTACACCCAAAGCATTCCTACGGTATCCGGGATTTGCACAATCTCATGGTCTAAGGAAAAGATACTTGACATTAGAAAAGCTTTAGCATACGAACTACACGATCTTTCTGCTAGGCTTAGGATTGGGTCTTGTCCATCACATCATTCTGCTAATGATGTGATCCCGTTATCAACGACATCCAATGTCCATGGTCAGGAAACTGTAGCCATCTATTGATCAACAAGCTAGTCAACTAGAGGCTTACTAGGGACATGGTGTTGTCTATGTACCCACACATGTATCTGAGTTTCCTATCAATACAATTATAGCATGGATAATAAACGATTATCATGAACAAGGAAATATAATAATAACTAATTTATTATTGCCTCTAGGGCATATTTACAACAGTCTCCCACTTGCACTAGAGTCAATAATCTAGTTCACATCGCCATGTGATTAACACTCACAGGTCACATCGCCATGTGACCAACATCCAAAGAGTTTACTAGAATCAATAATCTAGTTCACATCACTATGTGATTAACACCCAATGAGTTCTGGGTTTGATCATGTTTATGCTTGTGAGAGAGGTTGTAGTCATCGGGTCTGCAATATTCAGATCCCTATGTATTTCGCAAAACTTTATGTCATATCGTAGATGCTGCTACCACGTTCCACTTGGAGCTATTCTAAATTGTTGCTCCATTATACGTATCTGGTATCTCTACTCAGAGCTATCCGGATAGGTGTTAAGCTTGCATCGACGCAACTCTTTACGTCGAACTCTTTATCACCTCCATAACCAAGAAACATATCCTTATTCCTCTAGGATAATTTTGACCGCTATCTGGTGATCCACTCCTTGATCACCTTTGTACCCTCTTGCCAGATATGTAGCAAGGCACACAACAGGTGCGGTACACAGCATAGCGTACTGTAGAGCCTACGTCTAAGGCATAGGGGACGACCTTCATCCTTTCTCTCTTTTCTGCCGTGGTCGAGCTTTAACTCTTAACTTCATACCTTACAACCCAGGAAAGAACTCCTTCTTTGACTGATCCATCTTGAACACCTTCAAGATTATGTCAAGGTATGTGCTCATTTGAAAGTATTATTAAACATTTTCATCTATCTTATAGATCTTGATGCTTATTGTTCAAGTAGCCTAATCCAGGTTTTCCATTGAAAAACACTTTTCAAACAACCCTATATGCTTTCCAGAAATTCTACATCATTTCTGATCAACAATATGTCAACAACATATACTCATCAGAAATTCTATAGTGCTCCCACTCACTTCTTTGGAAATACAAGTTTCTCATAAACTTTGTATAAACCCAAAATCTTTGATCATCTCATCAAAGCGCACATTCCAACTCCGAGATGCTTACTCCAGTCCTTAGAAGGATCGGTGGAGCCAGCATACCTTTTAGCATCCTTAGGATCGACAAAAACTTTCTGATTGTATCACATACAACCTTTCCTTACGAAGACTGGTAAGGAAACTCGTTTTGACATCCATCTGCCAGATTTCATAAATGCAGCTAATGCTAACATGATTCCGACGGACTTAAGCATCGCTACGGATGAGAAAATCTCATCATAGTCAACTCCTTGAACTTGTGAAAAACTCTTCGCCACAAGTCTAGCTTCATAGACGGTGACATTACCGTCCTTGTCCGTCTTCTTTTTAAAGATCCATTTATCTCAATGGCTTGCCGATCATCAGGCAAGTCCACCAAAGCCCATGCTTTGTTCTGATACATGGATCCTATCTCGGATTTCATGGCTTCTAACCATTTGTCGGAATATGAGCCCACCATCGCTTCCCCATAGCTCGTAGGTTCATTGTTGTCTAGCAACATGACCTTCAAGACAGGATTACTGTACCACTCTGAAGTAGTACGCATCCGTGTCCCCCTACGAGGTACGGTAGTGACTTGATCCAAAACTTCATGATCACTATCATAAGCTTCTACTTCAATTGGTGTAGGCGCCATAGGAACAACTTCACGTGCCCTGCTACACACTTGTTGAAGTGACGGTTCAATAACCTCATCAAGTCTCCACCATCCTCCCACTCAATTCTTTCGAGAGAAACTTTTCCTCGAGAAAGGACCCGTTTCTAGAAACAATCACTTTTGCTTCCGGATCTGAATTAGGTGGTATACCCAACCATTTTGGGTATCCTATGAAGATGCATTTATCCGTTTTGGGTTCGAGCTTATCACGATGAAACTTTTTCATATAAGCGTTGCAGCCCCAAACTTTCCAGAAACGACAGCTTAGGTTTCTCTAAACCATAGTTCTCACGGTGTCATCTCAACGGAATTACGTGGTGTCCTATTAAAGTGAGTGTGGTTGTCTCTAATGCCTAACCCATGAACGATAGTGGTAATTCGATAAGAGACATCATGGTACGCACCATATCCAATAGGGTGCAACTATTATGTTCGGACACACCATCACACTACGGTGTTCCAGGCGGTATTAATTGTGAAACAATTTCCACAATGTCTTAATTGCGTGCCAAAGCTCGTAACTCAGATACTCATCTCTATGATCATATCATAGACATTTTATCCTCTTGTCACGATGATCTATAACTTCACTCTGAAATTACTTGAACCATTCAATAATTCAGACTTGTGTTTCATCAAGCAAATATACTCAACATCTACTCGAATCATCTGTGAAGTAAGAACATAACGATATTCACTGCATGCCTCGGCACTCATTGGACTGCACACATCAAAATGTGTTACTTCCAACAAGTTGCTATCTTGTTCCATCTTACTGAAATCGAGGTTTTTTTTCAGTCATCTTGCCCATGTGGTATGATTTGCATATCTCAAGTGATTCAAAATCAAGTGAGTCCAAACGATCCATCTGCATGGAGTTTCTTCATGCGTATACACCAATAGACATGGCTCGCATGTCTCAAACCTTTCAAAAAGAGTGAGTCCAAAGATCCATCAACATGGAGCTTCTTCATGCGTTTTATACCAATATGACTTGCATGGTAGTGCCACAAGTAAGTGGTACTATCAT
Organism: Triticum aestivum; assembly: GCF_018294505.1. Lineage (NCBI taxonomy): Eukaryota > Viridiplantae > Streptophyta > Magnoliopsida > Poales > Poaceae > Triticum > Triticum aestivum. Next base: position 736,151,170 of record NC_057803.1, on the reverse strand, counting down.
TACTATCTTATATCCTTTGGCATGAAAATGTGTATCACTATGATCGAGATTCAATGAACCATTCTTTTAGGTGCAAGACCATTGAAGGTATTATTCAAATAAATAGAGTAACCATTATTCTCCTTACATGAATAACCGCATTACGATAGACATAATACAATCATGTCTATGCTCAACGTAAACACCAAATAACAATTATTTAGGTTTAACACCAATCTCGATCTTAGACGGAGCAGGCGATGCTTGATCACATCAACCATGGAAACACTTCCAACACACATCGTCATCTCACCTTTAGCTAGTCTCCGTTTATTCCGTAGCTATTTTATTTCGAGTTACTAACACTTAGCAACCGAACCGGTATCTAATACCCTGGTGCTACTAGGAGTACTAGTAAAGTACACATTAACATAATGTATATCAAATATACTTCTATCGACCTTGCCAGCCTTCTCATCTACCAAGTATCTAGGGTAATTCTGCTCCAGTGGTTGTTCCCCTTATTACAGACGCACTTAGTCTCGGGTTTGGATTCAACCTTGGGTTTCTTCATTAGAGCAGCAGCTGGTTTGCTGTTTCATGAAGTGTCCCTTCTTGCCCTTGCCCTTCTTGAAACTAGTGGTTTCACCAACCATCAACAATTGATGCTCCTTCTTGATTCCTACTTTCGTGGTGTCAAACATCGCGAATATCTCAAGGATCATCATATTTATCCCTGATTTGTTATAGTTCATCACGAAGCTCTAGCAGCTTGGTGGCAATGAGTTTGGAGAAACATCACTATCTCTGGAATATCAACTCCCACTTGATTCAAGTGATTGTTGCACTCAGACAATCTGAGCACAAGCTCAACGATTGAGCTTTTCTCCCTTAGTTTGCAGGCTAAGAAAATCGTCGGAGGTCTTATACCTCTTGACGTGGGCACGAGCCTGAAATCCCAATTTCAGCCCACAAAACATCTCATATGTTCCGCGACGTTTCAAAAAAACATCTTTGGTGCCTCAACTCTAAACCATTTAACTGAACTATCACGTAGTTATCAAAACATGTATGTCCGATGTTTGCAACATCCACAGACGACGTTTGGGGTTCAGCACACTGAGCGGTGCATTAAGGACATAAGCTTTCTTCTGTCCGCATAATCGCTACTGTCAACTTTCAACTATATTTTCTCTAGGAACATATCTAAACAGTGGAACTAAAGCGCGAGCTTACGACATAATTTTCTAAGATCTTTTGACTATGTTCAGGATAATTAAGTTCATCTCATGAACTCCCACTCAGATAGACATCCCTCTAGTCATCTAAGTGATTACATGATCCGAGTCAACTAGGCCATGTCCAATCATCACGTGAGACGGACTAGTCATCATCGGTGAACATCTTCATGTTGATCGTATCCTCCATACGACTCATGCTCGACCTTTCGGTCTCTTGTGTTCCGAGGCCATGTCTGTACATGCTAGGCTCGTCAAGTTAACCTAAGTATTTCGCGTGTGTAAATCTGGCTTACACTCGTTGTATGTGAACGTAAGAATCTATCACACCCGATCATCACGTGGTGCTTCGAAACGATGAACTTTCGCAACGGTGCACAGTTAGGGGGAACACTTTCTTGAAATTTCAATGAGGGATCATCTTATTTACTACTGTCGTTCTAAGCAAATAAGATGTATAAACATGATAAACATCACATGCAATCAAATAGTGACATGATATGGCCAATATCATTTTGCTCCTTTTGATCTCCATCTTTGGGGCTCCATGATCATCATCGTCACCGGCATGACACCATGATCTCCATCATAATGATCTCCATCATCGTGTCTCCATGAAGTTGTCTCGCCAACTTATTACTTCTACTACTATGGCTACCGGTTAGCAATAAAGTAAAGTAATTACATGGCCTTTGTTCAATGACATGCAGGTCATACAATAAAGTAAGACAACTCCTATGGCTCCTGCTGGTTGTCATACTCATCGACATGCAAGTCGTGATTCCTATTACAAGAACATGATCAATCTCATACATCACATATCATTCATCACATTCTTCTTGGCCATATCACATCACATAGCATACCCTGCAAAAACAAGTTAGACGTCCTCTAATTGTTGTTTGCATGTTTTACGTGGCTGCTATGGGTTTCTAGCAAGAACGTTTCTTACCTACGCAAAACCAGAACGTGATATGCCAATTGCTATTTACCCTTCTTAAGGACCCTTTTCATCGAATCCGTTCCGACTAAAGTGGGAGAGACTGGCACCCGCTAGCCACCTTATGCACCAAGTGCATGTCAGTCGGTGGAACCTGTCTCACATAAGTGTACGTGTAAGGTCGGTCCGGACCGCTTCATCCCACAATGCCGCCGAATCAAGATTGGACTAGTAACGGTAAGCATATTGAACAAAATCAATGCCCACAACTACTTTGTGTTCTACTCGTGCAAAGAATCTACGCAATAAACCTGGCTCTGATACCACTGTTGGAGAACGTAGCAGAAATTCAAAATTTTCCTACGTGTCACCAAGATCTATCTATGGAGAAACTAGCAACGAGGGGAAGGAGAGTGCATCTACATACCCTTGTAGATCGCTAAGCGGAAGCATTCAAGAGAACAGGGTTGAAGGAGTCGTACTCGTCGTGATCCAAATCACCGGAGATCCTAGTGCCGAACGGACGGCACCTCCGCGTTCAACACACGTACAGCCCGGTGACGTCTCCCATGCCTTGATTCAGCAAGGAGAGAGGGAGAGGTTGGGGAAGACTCCATCCAGCAGCAGCATGACGGTGTGGTGGTGATGGAGGAGCGTGGAAATCCTGCAGGGCTTCGCCAAGCACCGTGAAAGAGGAGGAGGACTTGGGAGAGGGGGAGGGCTGCGCCAGGGGCAAGGGTGCAGCTCCCATGCGCCTCCCCAATATATATATAGGGGTGGAGGGGGACTATTTCTTGCCCTCCAAGTCCATTGGGGCGTTGGCAAAGGTGGGAGGAAAGAAATCCCATCCTTTCCTTTCCCCACCGATTGTTATCCCCCCTTTTTAGGGATCTTGATCTTATCCCTTCGGGATATGATCTTATTCCTTATAAGGGGGGATCTTGGTGCGCCTTGACAGGGGTGTGGGGCCTTGCCCCAACTACCCACGTTCATGTGGGTCCCCCCATGCAGGCGGGCCCCACTCTGGAACCTTCTAGAACCTTCCCGGTACAATACCGAAAAATCCCGAACATTTTCCGGTGGCCAAAATAGGACTTCCCATATATAAATCTTTACCTCCGGACCATTCCGGAACTCCTCGTGACGTCCGGGATCTCATCTGGGACTCCGAACAACATTCGGTAACCACGTATATCTATTCCCTATAACCCTAGCGTCATCGAACCTTAAGTGTGTAGACCCTACGGGTTCGGGAACCATGCAGACAGACCGAGACGTTCTCCGGTCAATAACCAATAGCGGGATCTGGATACCCATGTTGGCTCCCACATGTTCCACGATGATCTCATCGGATGAACCACGATGTCAAGGACTCAATCGATCCCGTATACAATTCCCTTTGCCTAGCGGTATTGTACTTGCCCGAGATTCGATCGTCGGTATGCCGATACCTTGTTTAATCTCGTTACCGGCAAGTCTCTTTACTCGTTCCGTTACACATCATCCCGTGATCAACCCCTTGGTCACATTGTGCACATTATGATGATGTCCTACAGAGTGGGCCCAGAGATACCTCTCCGTCACACGAAGTGACAAATCCCGGTCTCGATTCGTGCCAACCCAACAGACACTTTCGGAGATACCTGTAGTGCACCTTTATAGCCACCCAGTTACGTTGTGACATTTGGTACACCCAATGCATTCCTACGGTATCCGGGAGTTGCACAATCTCATGGTCTAAGGGAAAGATACTTGACATTAGAAAAGCTTTAGCATACGAACTACACGATCTTTGTGCTAGGCTTAGGATTGGGTCTTGTCCATCACATCATTCTGCTAATGATGTGATCCCGTTATCAACGACATCCAATGTCCATGGTCAGGAAATTGTAACCATCTATTGATCAACGAGCTAGTCAACTAGAGGCTTACTAGGGACATGGTGTTGTCTATGTACCCACACATGTATCTGAGTTTCCTATCAATACAATTATAGCATGGATAATAAATGATTATCATGAACAAGGAAATATAATAATAATTAATTTATTATTGCCTCTAGGGCATATTTCCAACACTCCCGACAACGAGCCATTTCTGGCACCGTTGCCAGGGAGTCTACGCAAAAGTCAACATACCAAATACCCATCACAAACCCTTATCTCACGCATTACATTATTTGCCATTTGCCTCTCGTTTTCCTCTCCCCCACTTCACCCTTGTCGTTTTATTCGCCCTCTCTTTTCTGTTCGCCCCTTTTCTGTTTGCTTGTCGTTATGGCTGGTCCTCTTTCTTGTCCGTTGTCCCCCGAGAATGAAGTTCTAAATTTTAAGCAAAGGGACGGAGAAAATCATAAAGACGCTTGGTATAGAATTTGCAATGCTCAAAATAGATCTACCAGGAAGCAATCTACTTCCGTTCTTCTCCGCAATTTTTGTGTAGGCACTACTCCTTGGTACAGATATATCCTTGATACCATTACCGGAGGAAATTTCTTGGGTAGCCATACTTTTGATTCTTATAATGGTATGATAGATTTGTTTGGCTCACCACCTCTTTTGGTTAATGGAACTATGTTAACTTTGGAGCATGTAATGCAAAGACTTGAAATTATTGAAAATAAAGTTGCTAACATAGAGTTAATTGAAAATTTGGATAAAAAGATCCACAACCAAATTACTCAATATGGATCTAAAGTGGGAGTCACCTTGAAAAATATTAAGGAGAAGGAACCCATAGTTAATGAGAGAATAAAACAGGATTCCACTAGAATCGATAAACTTGAGGGTATCATTACCAACTTGGGAACCGCTTTTTCTTCCGTGAAGAATACTTCAAGTCCTCCAACTAAAATTGCCAAGCTTATGTATGTTCCTAAAAATAAGGGTGAATCCTCTAGTAAGGAAACCGCGGATCTCAAATCTATAAATATTCATCCCAATCTTTTTTCTATCATTAAGAAAACATTTGCTACTAATGAATTTTTCGATTATGTGCCTAGAAGTTTGATAATCTATAAAAAGAAAGAAACCCCTAAGGATGATAGATGTCTCATTGAAAAATTGCCTACCAAAGATGGCAATAACTAGATCTATCCTTGCTATTATGCCTAGCTAGGGGCGTTAAACGATAGCGCTTGTTGGGAGGCAACCCAATTTAATTTTTAGTTTTTTTGCTTTTTTGCTTCTGTTTAGGAATAAATCTTTGATCTATCCTCTAGTTAGATGTCTTTTTATGTTTTAATTAGTGTTTGTGCCAAGTTAAACCTATAGGATCTTCTTGGATGATAATTATTTGATCTTGCTGTAATTTCCAGAAACTTTATGTTCACGAAAACAATTATTAAAGATCACCAGAACGTGATAAAATATTGATTCCAATTGCTGATGATCAATAAAGAAATTTTCTAGGTCGTCCTATTTTGGCTGAATGTTTGGAGTTCCAGAAGTTTGCGTTAGTTACAGATTGCTACAGACTGTTCTGTTTTTGACAGATTCTGTTTTTCGTGTGTTGTTTGCTTATTTTTATGAATCTATGGCTAGTAAAATAGTTTATAAACCATAGAGAAGTTGGAATACCGTAGGTTTAACACCGATATAAATAAAGAATGAGTTCATTACAGTACCTTGAAGTGGTCTTTTGTTTTCTTTTGCTAACGGAGCTCGCGAGATTTTCAGTTAAGTTTTGTGTTGTGAAGTTTTCAAGTTTTGGGTGAAAGATTTGATGGATTATTGAACAAGGAGTGGCAAGATCCTAAGCTTGGGGATGCCCATGGAACCCCCAAGATAATCTAAGGACACCTAAAAGCCAAAGCTTGGAGATGCCCCGGAAGGCATCCCCTCTTTCGTCTACTTCCATCGGTAACTTTACTTGGAGCTATATTTTTATTCACCACATGATATGTGTTTTGCTTGGAGCGTCTTGTTTTATTTAGTCTTTGATTTTTAGTTTACCACAATCATCCTTGCTGTACACACCTTTTGAGAGAGACACACATGATTCAGAAATTATTAGAATACTCTATGTGCTTCACTTATATCTTTTGAGTTATATAGCTTTTGCTCTAGTACTTCACTTATATCTTTTAGAGCACGGTGGTGGTTTTGTTTTATAGAAACTATTGTTATCTCATGCTTCACTTACATTATTTTGAGAGTCTTAAATAGAATGGTAATTTGCTTAAATAATCCTAATATGCTAGGTATACAAGATTAGTAAAAACTTTCTTATGAGTGTGTTGAATACAAAGAAAAGTTTGATGTTTGATAATTGTTTTGAGATAAAAAGATGGTGATATTAGAGTCATGCTAGTTGAGTAGTTGTGAATTTGAGAGATACTTGTGTTAAAGTTTGTGATTCCCGTAGCATGCACGTATGGTGAACCGTTATGTGATGAAGTCGGAGCATAATTTATTTATTGATTGTCTTCCTTATGAGTGGCGGTCGGGGACGAGCGATGGTCTTTTCCTACCAATCTATCCCCCTAGGAGCATGCGCGTAATACTTTTCTTTGATAACTGGTAGATTTTTGCAATAAGTATATGAGTTCTTTATGACTAATGTTGAGTCCATGGATTATACGCACTTTCTTCCCTCCACCATTGCTAGCCTCTCTAATACCGCGCACTTTTCGCCGGTATCATACACCCACCATATACCTTCCTCAAAACAGCCACCATACGTACCTATCATGGCATTTCCATAGCCATTCCGAGATATATTGCCATGCAACTTACCACCGTTTCGTTTATTATGACACGCTCCATCATTGTCATATTGCTTTGCATGATCATGTAGTTGACATCGTATTTGTGGCAAAGCCACCGTTCATAATTCTTTCATACATGTCACTCTTGATTCATTGCATATCCCAGTACACCGCCGGAGGCATTCATATAGAGTCATATTTTGTTCTAAGTATTGAGTTGTAATTTATGAGTTGTAAGTAAATAAAAGTGTGATGATCATCATTCTTATAGCATTGTCCCAAGTGAGGAAAGGATGATGGAGACTATGATTCCCCCACAAGTCGGGATGAGACTTCGGACGAAAAAAAAGAGGCCATAAAAAAGAGAGAAAAGGCCCAAATAAAAAAAATGAGAGAAAAAGAGAGAAGGGACAATGCTACTATCCTTTTACCACACTTGTGCTTCAAAGTAGCACCATGATCTTCATGATAGAGAGTCTCTCATTTTGTCACTTTCATATACTAATGGGAATTTTTCATTATAGAACTTGGCTTTTATATTCCAATGATGGGCTTCCTCAAAATGTCCTAGGTCTTCGTGAGCAAGCGAGTTGGATGCACACCCACTTAGTTTCTTTTGTTGAGCTTCCATATAGTTATAGCTCTAGTGCATCCGTTGCATGGCAATCCCTATAACTCACATTGATATCTATTGATGGGCAACTCCATAGCCCGTTGATACGCCTAGTTGATGTGAGACTATCTTCTCCTTTTTTTTGTCTTCTCCACAACCACCATTCCATTCCACATATAGTGCTATGTCCATGGCTCACGCTCATGTATTGCGTGAAGATTGAAAAAGTTTGAGAACATCAAAAGTATGAAACAATTGCTTGGCTTGTCATCGGGGTTGTGCATGATTTAAATACTTTGTGTGGTGAAGATAGAGCATAGCCAGACTATATGACTTTGTAGGGATAACTTTCTTTGGCCATGTTATTTTGAGAAGACATGATTGCTTAGTTAGTATGCTTGAAGTATTATTATTTTTATGTCAATATTAAACATTTGTCTTGAATCTTTTGGATCTAAATATTCATACCATAATTAAGAAGAATTACATTGAAATTATGCCTAATAGCATCCCACATCAAAAATTCTGTTTTTATCATTTACCTACTCAAGGACGAGCAGGAATTAAGCTTGGGGATGCTTGATACATCTCCAACGTATCTATAATTTTTGATTGTTCCATGCTATATTATATTCTGTTTTGGACATTATTGGGCTTTATTAAACACTTTTATATTATTTTTGGGACTAACCTATTAACCGAAGGCCCAGCCCAGAATTGCAGTTTTTTTGCCTAATTCAGAGTTTCGCAGAAAAAGAATATCAAACGGAGTCCAAACGGAATGAAACCTTCGGGAACGTGATTTTCGGAACGAACGTGATCCAGAGGACTTGGACCCTATGTCAAGACATCAACCAGGAAGCCACGAAGTAGGGGGGCGCCTACGTTGGTAACCTCACGGAGATTGGTTTAGCGATTGCTAAGGCGCAACGTCGTGCACGTTTGTAGTCGGATCGTCAAAGTCGTCTCCACCAAATCGATAGTTATCATCTCACTGAAAGATCGGGACACCCCCGCCTCTATCAAGTGGTATCAGTTTTCAGGTTGCTCGGTGAGATTTTCCAGTTATCCCTAGATTCGATTTATTTTCTTACCTATTGTCCAAGAAAAACCCACAAAAAATTAGATCTATTCATCCTTTGTCCTAGCCAGTCGAAGCCTTTGCAATTTTCTTTTCATTGTTTGCATTATTGAATTATCGGTTGCATCGTCGTGTCGAGTTGCTGGTCTTAGTGTCTAGTTCGTTTAGAGTTTCGAGTTCTGTTCACATTAGTCATGTCGTCGCTGCATCGTTATCCCTTCCGCTGTCCACCACACCATCCATCAATTTCCACCACGTGCTACCCATAGTTCATTGTCATAATCATAGTTGAGGTCATTCACATCTTCGCTTGATCCAATCTGCATCTTATTTAGTTTGTTTTGGAAAAAGAGAGAAAAAAAAGACGGAAAAAAAGAGAGAGAGAAAAAGTAAAAAAAAGTCAGAGAAAAAAAAGGAAGAAAAAGAAAAAAAAAGTGTGAGGAAAAAAAAGAGAGAAGAAAAAAGAACAAAATTCGGATCTATCTAGACTCAATCTCGTAGTTGAATTCGGATTGGAATCTGTTTTGCGCACTGTTCAGTAAAACAGACATAACTTCCTCATACGAAGTCCGTTTTGGCTCCACGAGTACTCAAATTAAAGCTGATGACGAGCCACATCTAAATAGTTTTAGAAGCTAGTTCAATATTTGGTACCTCAAAATCGGCTTCTAAATAGGTCTTTTTGCCCTCCGAAGTTCGTGAACACAGCTTGTTCCAATTTTTCAGGCCAGTTTTAGAATTCTTTGACTCCTCATATCAATTCGGAATTGAGTGATTCTTTTTGCATTGGAAAGCTTGAGTTAGTAGCATTCTTCGAAAATTTATCAGAAAATTGGCTCAAACTTTTCAAGAGGAAAGTTGGAGAGAGTTGTTGTATATCCTGCTTGGCAGTTGTTTTTTATCATTATCTTAACTGTCGTTGTGATCTTCATTTATATCTTGCTGTCTAGAGCTACTTAGTATCCTTCATTGATGCTAGTTGTGCTACGCCGTGACCTTATTAGTGTTCTAGGCTTGCGTCTCTAGTCCGGTCTAGCCTAGGACCAGCACAGTACCGTCGTTGAGCGTTTATTCAACATTGCATCTTTGAATTGATTATTGCTAATTTTTTGCTACCATATATAGCCAACTCAGCTCCACATATTTCTACACCGTGTATACGTACGTTCCCCTGGCAATCGCTTTACATAATCTTCAGAGTTACTTGACACCGCTGGTTGCCTGTCACCACCTGCCGCATGGTAAGAACTTGTAAGATATTGATATTTGCTTTACTGTGAGCACTTTACAACCACATCCTAGTAGTTCATAGGAACATTATTCTCGAATTTTGTTTCTTGTTTCTACTAATCATGACAGGTTCCGGAGATAGAAGTTCTTGGACGACGGACACATCTTCACCATCACGAGAGTTGGGACAACACACACAAGCATATGGTCAGGTTATGTCTTTACCATCATCTGAGGGTAGATTTAATCCTGCTATTTATCTAGCTTGGGAGCTTGAATTAGAAGAAGTTTTTAGTCACCATGATTTTTCTGAACTTGAGAGAGTACGAGCTACCACTAGAGCATTTACTGGTTTTGCTTCTGTTTGGTGGAGTGTACATTGTAAGAAAAACATTGATAACCAGCCCACAACTTGGAAAGTTTTGAAAGCTATAATGAGACAACAATTTTTCCTCCTTACTATCTTCGTGAATTGCTTCGCAAATTGGAACAATTAAAACAAGGCAGTAACACTGTTCATGCTTACTACCAAGAGTTCAAATCTTATATGCATCATTGTGACATAGAAAAATCTAAGGATGATACAATGAATAGATTTTTTGGTGGTTTGAACCATGATATTCAGGCAAGATTTCAGTATATTCCTCGTTGCATTACTGGTATGTATGTTCATGCTTGTACCTTTGAGAGACAGATACAGGAGGATGCATTGGGTGACTACAACTACTATTCCAGTTCGTGCTCACCACCACCGGTCGGTTCTTCCACCGTTGCACCTACTAGCGCAGCCCCACCTCGGATTGTGAGCGCGACATCATCTCAAGAGTATGGTGCATTGTCAACGTCTGTGCCTACATCAACTACATCTTTGCGACAAGGTAACAGTAAAGGTATTGATGATATAACTTCACATGAGAATGATGCATCCCTAGTTAGCTTGAATGCATCATGTGTTCAGTTACCTGGTGATTTGAGCACAACACCTATTTTAGAGAATCTTGATACTATCATGAATGCGTCATGTGATCAAACAACTGAAATACCAACAATTTTGAGTGCACCCATTGAATTAACTGTTGATGCAAAAGAATCAATGTTTAATCATTTTGATATGACCTCTAATCTTGGTGATGATTCTGTGTCGAATGACTTATTGCATGTTTACTTATTTAAGCATGTTGTAGCATGTAAACTTGATGCAAGTAAGGTTTATTCACCAATGTTGGGATGGTTTAATGATGAACATTGTCAATCTTTTGAAATGAATAAGAGCTTCACTTATATGTGCAAACTGAGTTGCAATATTTTTATGCCTTCTACTTCTTGTGATAATGTTTTGGCTTTAGATTTTATGAACTATGCAAGTTACGCGTTTATTCATGTGTCATATGTGCAAAAATCAAGGGAAGTAAAATGGATGACATATACATATACAACATGTACACCTTGTCTCTTTTGTTAGCCACATTTCAGACTAAGCAACGCCGAGGACGGCTTTGTTTTCAAGAAGGGGAGGATGATGAGGACATGACTACCTTGGATACGACCAAAAATATTGCATACATATATATTTGTGAGGTGATTTCTAATGCAAACTATGCAATAATTTATTTATGTCATCCAGGACAAAAATACTTCACAAACTTTTATGCCATGTCTAATTGCAGGTGTATGGGACATTTGTACAATCCACATATGAAGATAAGGGAGAAAGAGAAATTTACCTGCTGTTCAAAAAGTTCTCTCACGTCACTTTTGGCCCAAGAGAAGATAGAGTCCAAGTCTCTCACGTTCTGAACTCAGATTCGGACTGCACAGACATACCTGACTCAAAACGTCAATAACTTTTTCATCCGAACTCCAAATTGGATGATTCTTCTTTTGTTGGAAAATAGATTTCGTGCACTTTCCAACCCAATTGGATTCACCTTCAAATTCATCCGGAGCGTTGAGTTATGGACGAAACAATCTGATGCTGCAGCAGAATCCGAGTCAAACTACAAGTTCAATGGTGTTATGTCACCTCCACTTGGGCCCATTGGCCTTGTACGACCTAGGGTTAGTTTTAGGCTGCCTTGGGACGTCCTCCCACCACCTTGGCCGCCACCCCTTGCTCCTATATAAGTAGATCCATCTAGTAGCTTTTCCCTTGGGGATTTGTTTAGTTAGAAGTTAGCCATTGCAACTTCGTGTACTTTGTTTGTGTCCAACGACCAGACCAAGACCGCTTCCGGATCCCCACCTTTATCAATACTTCATCCATATTTGCAATATTCAGATTGTTTTTATCATATTCTTGCTTGTTCTTCGATTGCTTGCAGGAATAGACCTTCGTGGTCAGGCTGATCGTGCTTTCGGCATCGTCGGTAACCTCACGGAGATTGGTTTAGCGATTGCTAAGGCGCAACGTCGTGCACGTTTGTAGTCGGATCGTCAAAGTCGTCTCCACCAAATCGATAGTTATCATCTCACCAAAAGATCGGGATACCCCCGCCTCTATCAACTCGTGACTACTGGTAGAGCTTGATCTGGAGCATAGTCTAGGGATGCACATTGCCTTGATTTTATATAGCGTACATGGGAGGAAACCGGATTGGAAAGTGTAACGTAAGCGGGGAGGAAACCGGATTGGACGTGTCCCAATCGAACGCTGTGGATCAATCGCTGGTTCTCAGCTAGCAGCCATGGATCGAGTATTTCCAAAGTTTCTATTTAGAGGCGTCATGCAAAGAAACGACCAGAAAAAACAAACGGACGTATCTCAGCCATTAATTCTTAATTCTTACGTAAATATAAAATCAACGAATATAATATAGTGACTTACGGAGAACTATGAAAGCCTCCGTCCTTTATTATTAGGTAAACGATAAAGATTAGGTTAGACCACTCCGCTTTCTCTTAGCTCTCCTCGATTGGGCTGCAAGACTGCCAAAGAATTCTTCATCTTCTTCTTCCACGGCGCCGCGCGTGTGCGCCGGCTGCGAGGGTGCCGGCACGTGTTCCACCGCGCCTGCCTCGACCGATAGGCCGCACACGGCCACAGCACCTGCCCGCTCTGCCGGGTGCCGTTCCTCCCGCCCTTCCTCCTGCCGCTGCCGCTCCCGGCGTCGTGATTCCCGCCTGGTGTTGTTTGCATAATCTGGCGACTGCAGCAGCCGAATCCTGAGGAGACCATGGCGGTGAGCTGTCGAATTATTTTCCAATCGGCCCCTCCTTTTGAGAGTTATCACAATACCGTCCTCGGGGATGGGGATTAGAAGCTTCGGTTATTTTGGATTTCACTCAAGTAAAATCCATACACCAAGCATAAGAGGCGGATATATATACATCAAGAAATAGATTATTTGAAGATACATGGATGAATCTAAGTATCCTCTGCCAAAAAAAGAATCTGAATATATGTAGAGGTCTTGAGAAGAGATTTTTTTCCTCTACTCACTTTTAGTCTCACTAGCACATATGCCCGTGCGTTGCAACGGGAGAGACATTTCTTTGCGAGAAGCAATGGGAAAGATAATTGATGTGCCCAGCAAAAATGATCTCCCCAGCGGTGCGATAGAGCCAGGAGTTGTGGTCTTCTCACGGGTCATGTTTGTCCCGTGAGATCTTGATAGTCGGTGTGGCGGCAACCATCCTACTCGTGCATTTTTTTCCTCTAGGTCTGCCTCCGTCATGTGATTGTGTCTGCCACCTCATTTGGTAGCTATGCGGCGGTTGTGTCTGCCTCCTTATTTGTAGCTATGCGGCGATTTTCGGGGCACGGTTGCTTCGATCACTCTCACTATGGTGTAACCGGACGGATTACTAATTGTAGTGCATAAATCCCGTTTCATCAGCATAATTAGCACATAACCAAATATCAATGACCCTTCTTTATTAGGGTTTATTCTCTTTGTTTTAGCGCTCATGTGCCCACAATTTTTTTATTCGAGCCAAACCAACATATTCTCTTTTATTGGCACTTGCAAGCTAGCACCGACAATAATTTATGGAGTCCCTCCTTCTGCTCATGATTCTTGAGATAACTTCCTTATTTTTGATATAAACTTCTTATTACCAGACAACCTATGGACATATATACAAACTGGTGGGAATTTACTATAAAGTTTCAAGGCGATACTATTCTCATCATAATTGAAAAATAGATGAGCTGGTTTTGTCCATCGACATAATATAGAAGGTCCATAGTTCAATTCCATCGGGGCTTAAATTTTTGTTGCTCATTAGTCTCACAGAAAAAGAAATGCGTGGGTAGGCCCAGTTCCTCCCACCCGGGATACAAACAAAAAAAATTCAGGAACTATGAGCGAGCGGAACAAAACCTATATGTATATTTAATAGGAGGAGCAAAAAAATTTATGTAACAAAGCCGCTCTAGCTCAGTTGGCATTCGCCTGAGGATGTGGATGCAATGTCGCAAATTATATTCCTTACAACCGACAAATATTTTTGGCTCCCTCGACGAGGATTGATGGGCCGGAGGTGGACGACCCAGTAGGGGACTGCAATTGAGGCCCAATACTGCCGGGGCGACGCAATTTTTTTTCTTGGGCCAACTGTGTGGGGGCTACAATATGCCGCTAGTTGCGTAAAATAGCATGTGGGACACACATCAGTTCGTGTATGGTCCAACACATTAGCAGGCTCCAAGACAACCAATGATTATAAGGCGCGCAACAATCCAAAAAATAATGTGTTGAAGAAACAAGTCCTATCAACCAATGGCCAGCTTGAACCGTTAAGAACATACTTCAATATCAGATTCAAAACAATTTTTTTTTGAACTTTTTAAAAAAATTACTGAATATTCTTGGAAACATGAATAATTTTGAATTTTTTTAAAAAAATTATTTACATTTTCAGAAATACACAGCAAAATTTGACATGTACGAAATTCACAATTTTATTTGAAAACATGACCCATTTATAATAACATAAACATTTTTTGAATTTGTGTTTTTGAAATGAAACATATTTTAAACATTCACAACAATTTTAGAAAATGTGTTTTCTTTAAACTCCGAAATTATTTTGAATTTGCGAATATTTCATTAAAAACAATATTCTTCGTATTTGCAACATTTTTTAATGCATTTTTTGGAAAATCGTGTACAACCTTGGAAAACGCAAAGAAAAAATGGAATATTTTTTTAAAATTTGAACCAATTTTGGAATGAGAACAAAGATATAAAGTTCTACAAAACATGAGAGTTTTTGGAATTCTGAACATTTCTAAAAACTCGTTTTTTTCTGAAACTATGATTTTTTTTTTTGTAAATTATGAATTTTTGAAGAAATGGGTGAAAGAAAAATAAATTTGAAAGAAAAAAATGCAAAATAATAAGGAAAAAAAGGAAAGAAACGGAAAAAATAAAATATAAACATAGTACAGTACGAAAATGGTTTGGCCCAGCGTGGGCGCACTGTGCGAGGCCGCGACTATTTGACGCCACATGCGATTAATAGGGTTTCCAGGTGGGCGCGAAAATAAATGGGCTGGCTTTGCTGGGCCACGTTGCAGGCGGGCCAGGTACGAAATTGTGGCGTTTTTCTTTTCTAATATACGGACGGACATAAATTTAGTACCACCTCGAATAGCAAAAAAATATTTTCGATGGTGAAGGGATGAAACGGCCCGCGAAATCTTGATAGTGATTGCATTAGTTGGCGTGGCGGTGAGCATCCAACTCGTGCCATTTTTCCTCCTAGTCCACCTTCATCTCAGGATCGTGCATGCCTCCTCATTAGGTGGATGTGCGGCGATGTTCGGGACACAAATGCTTCGACCACTCTCTCTCATGACGGCATAACCGGATGAATGTTCCTTCTTTATGACAGTTTATTATCTTCGATTACTTTAGCGCTCATATGCTCACTTTTTTTCTAAGTAGAGCCAAGCAACATATTTTCTTTATTGGCACATGCCCACAATTTCTTTAATTTATTGCTAACGAGCATAGGACAAATGCGCGCTGCTAAACAATTGCAAGTGCGTATATTTAAGAAAATACTCTAGAGTCAGATTCGAAATATTATTAGATTCTTTTTGAACATTCAAAGAAATATGAACTACCGAATATTCATGGAAATGTTAAAAAAAATTGAAAACCCAACCAGTTTTGAAATATGCGAACATTTTTTTAAAAAAAATTGTTTATTTTTGAAAGAAACATGAAAAAAATTAGAAACAGAAATACTTTTTGAAATTCACAAACAATATTTTGAAAATATCAAGCTTTTATAAAAACAAAAACATTCCTTGATCAATTTTAGAAAATAAATTCTTTGATGCAAACATTATTATGTATTTGTGAATATTTCGCTAAAATAAGAATATTCCTTGAATGTGGAAGATTTTACAAAATTTGATTTCCATTAAAGAAATTCAAACAATTCTGAAAAACACAATTTTCTTAAAAACAAAAGGAGCATTTTTTAATGTTAAGCAAATTCGGAAGCGATAATTTTGAAAAGTTTCGAATATTTTTGAAAACATTTTTTTAGTTATGAACATTTTTGAATATTCAAACACAAATTGAAATTCTGAGTATTTTTACATATTCTTAGGTCACGGAAAAACTAAAATAAAGTAGGGAAATGTGAAAAATAAATAGGAAAGAAAAGGATCAGAAAAATAAAAATATAAACAGAACATTGAAAAAATAAAAACGGGCAGGCCCAGTTTTGGGCTTCCTGTGCGTAGCTTTAACTATTTGTTGTCCTGTGCTACAAATAAGTTCTTTCCAACTGCATGGGCAGGATGATTACTGGGCCGGATTTATTGGGCAGGAGCGCGCGCGGGCCTATTATAGAATTGTGGACAAACCTTTTCTTTTAGCATCAGTACAGACACAGGCGCTCATATACACACGCATACACTCATCCCTATGAACGCACGCACGCACACCCTACCCCTATGAGCACCTCCGAGAGACTGAGCCGGCATATCATCTTGAAATTTACGAAGTCACCATAGGTGCCTCGTCGTCGATGGGAACGTCTCCTCCCACTGAAAGCGCATCGCCGGAAATCCTGAAATAAATCCAGGAATAATGCGAGCACCAGGATTTGAACCCTGGTGGGTTGGGGATACCATTGTCCACCTAACCAACTCAACCACAGGTTGAAACCTTTTTTTATAGCGGATAGATGCACAAAATTTAGTACCACCTCGGATAGGAAAAAAAAACTTTTCAGTGGTGAACAGATGAAAAAATTGGAGAAACGCACCTCGCTTTATTAGTAGGTATAGGTATATATTTACATCTTGCTAAGATTTTAGCCATACATCTAAAAACAGATTTTAGCCATATCTTATTCTTTTAATCTTTTATACTACTCACCCTCATGGGGTTTTGGGGATGGTTCATGTTTACAGTTTATTAGATATTCTGTGTATTAATGCTCTCTTGGAAATAAATTTTGATTCAACTGGATTACCTTAATTTATCGTCTATGCCAACTCTCACGTCCAAACTCTGATGGTACAGTTGCCGCATACCTAGCAAGACATGCAATTTTCATTCTTGTATATACAATAATTCATGCACTAATATTTGCTTTTATGAGGATTTTCTTATTTTAAATGGAGGCAATTTTTATTCCAACATGTGCTTATTATCTCATTTTTTAATATGAAAAATAACTTTTGTTACATGGAAATGTGTTGACTGGACTTTTAACCGGGCTAATACCTCCTCAAAACAGGCTCGTGTCCCACGTTATAGATAAAGCAACAACCAAAGTATACGGCCTAACGATACAGAGTGGAGAGGTAGCCCTTTTACACTATAAATTCTGAGATCTCGGTACAGCGCAAAGACTACGCTACCGAAGAAGGACAACGGGAGGTCAGAGTACAACGTCGCGCCACACCTTAGTACACTTAGGCTCCATGACAACATCCTCGGGAGGGAGAACGACACAGAGTGTCGCCGCTGACGAGTCTGGAATGAACAGGGGTCTTCATCCGGAGCCCAGACACAGAGAGGAAAACCACAACGATGTCTTCAAGAAGATTGCGGAGCTCGCAGGCGTCGCCGTCATCAGCGCCAAAGCGCGGAGTTTTCGCTTGGCAGCTCACCCATATCACACAGTTATACCCGGCCAGGACGACGCGTTCCAATTCCCGGATCCAGATCCTGGCATCGCCAACAATGGCGTGCCCGAGCCACCTGCCGCTAGACCTCTCGCCACCGACATGACCAAGAGGATAAGCCACCGCCGCCGCCATGAGGCTCGGCGGAGAGACAAACATGGGGACCGTTGCCCTGGCATCCCTGTCCCAAGACCCCGCCACCCATCCACCACACGACACAACAACCCAGGCAGGTAGGGTAGAAGGCCGTCCTTCCGCACCTAGCCCGGCATCAGTCCCCGGATCTAGGTCAGCACCTCCACCGTAGGAGGTGCCCATGCCTGCATTGCCAACCCGTCCCGGTGGACCTAGGGACACGACCGTAGGACTGCTGCGTTGGAAATATGCCCTAGAGGCAATAATAAAGTGGTTATCATTATATTTCCTTAACCATGATAAAGGTTTATTATTCATGCTAGAATTGTATTGACCAAAAACTTAAATACATGTGGATACATCAAAAAAATACCCTATCCCTAGTATGCCTCTACAAGACTAGCTCGTTGATCAAAGGATGGTTAAGGTTTCCTAACCATAGACTTGTGTTGACACTTGATAACGGGATCACATCATTAGGAGAATGATGTGATGGACAAGACCCATCCATTAGCATAGTATATGATTGTTCAATTTATTGCTACTGCTTTCTTAATGTCAAATACATATTCCTTCGACCATGAGATCATGCAACTCCTGGATACCAGAGGAATACATGTGTGCTATCAAACGTCACACTGTAACTGGGTATTCATAAAGATGCTCTATATGTATCTCCGAAGGTGTCTGTTGAGCTGGCATGGATCTAGATTGGGATTTGTCACTTCGTGTGACGGAGAGGTGTCTCTGGGCCCTCTCGGTAATACAGCATCACAAGAAGCTGATACGTCTCTGTCGTATCTATATTTTTTTATTGTTCCATGCCAATATTCTTTAACTTTCATATACTTTTGGCAACTTTTTATACTATTTTTGGAACTAACATATTGATCCAGCCTGTTTGTTGCATGTTTTATGTTCTACAGAAACCCAATATCAAACGGAATCCAAACGGGATAAAAACGGACGGAGAATTATTTTGGAATATTTGGGATTTTCCGGAGGAAGAATCAACGCGAAGCAGTGCCCGAGGTGGCCACGAGATAGGGGGCGCGCCCACCCCCCTCGTGGGCCACCCGTAAGGCAGTTCACGCTCTTCTTTTGCTGCAAGAAAGCTAATTTTACAAGAAAAATCTGGGCGAAAGATTCACCCCAATCGGAGTTACGGATCTCCGGATATAAAAAAAACGGTGCAGGGGAAGGATCTGGGAACGCAGAAACAGAAAGATAGATCCAATCTCGGAGGGGCTCTCGCCCCTCCCAAGCCATGGGAGCCAAGGACCAGAGGGGAAACTCTTCTCCCATTTAGGGAGAAGGTCAAGGTAAATTTGGGATGTTACAAACCTACCCCCCTTAAGATGAATCTCGCCCTCGAGATTCGGGTTGGTCAGAAAATAGGTGCGGGTGGTCCTTGCGAAGATCATCCTCTCGTTCCCAGGTGGCTTCATCCTCGGTATGGTGGCTCCACTGAACTTTGCAAAACTTAATAACCTTGCTGCGGGTGACTCGGCTGGCAAACTCAAGGATCTTTACTGGCTTCTCTTCATAAGTCAAATCACTGTCCAGCTGAATTTCCTCCAAGGGTACTGTATCTCTTAACGGTATATCGGCCATCTCAGTATGACACTTCTTCAGTTGTGAGACGTGGAACACATCGTGAACTCCTGACAGTCCTTCAGGTAATTCTAGCTTGTAGGCAACTTCTCCCATCCGTTCCAAAACACGATACGGTCCTACAAATCTCGGGGCTAATTTTCCCTTAACTCCAAAACGTTTCACTCCTCGCAAGGGTGATACTCGCAGATATGCTCTATCTCCAATTTCATAAGTTACCTCCTTGCGTTTCGAGTCTGCATAACTTTTCTGCCTGGACTGAGCTACCTTCAGTCTATCCCGAATCAACTTAACCTTCTCCTCAGACTCTTTGATCAAGTCTGGTCCAAACAGCTGTCGGTCTCCTACCTCATCCCACATCAACGGTGTTCTGCATCTGCGTCCATACAGAGCTTCGAACGGTGCCATCTTCAAACTGGCTTGGTAGCTACTGTTGTATGAAAACTCTGCGTAAGGCAAATTGTCATCCCAACTAGATCCATAATCTAGCGCACAGACTCTCAACATATCTTCCAGTATCTGGTTGACTCTCTCGGTCTGTCCATCTG
The DNA here is from genome assembly GCF_018294505.1 of Triticum aestivum. NCBI lineage: Eukaryota > Viridiplantae > Streptophyta > Magnoliopsida > Poales > Poaceae > Triticum > Triticum aestivum. The sequence continues at coordinate 736,130,986 of NC_057803.1, read as the reverse complement.
TCTGCGGGTGGAATGTTGTACTGAACTCCAATCTCGTACCCAAGGTCTGGTGTGACTGATGCCAAAACTTTGAAGTAAACTGTGTCCCTCTATCTGATACGATGCTCCTCGGAACTCCATGTAGACATACGATCCTGGACATATATATCTTGGCCAACTTTGCACTTGTATAAGTGGTTTTCACCGGAATAAAGTGAGCCACTTTGGTCAAACGATCCACTACTACCCATATTGAGTCATACCCTGCTTTGGTCCTGGGTAGTCCGATGATAAAGTCCATGCCAAGTTTACCCCACTTCCATTCGGGTATCAGCATAGGCTGTAACAGTCCTGCTGGCTTCTGATGCTCTGCCTTCACTCTCTGACATACATCACATACGACATACGGCCACATACTTGGCGATATCCTTCTTCATACCAGTCCACCAGAAACGTTCTTTTAAATCCAAATACATCTTGGTGTTTCTGGGGTGTATCGAGTATGGTGAGTCATGAGCCTCCTGAAGTATTAACTTCCTGATCTCTGGGTTATTGGGCACATAAACTCGGTCCTCAAACCATAAGGTGTCGTGCTCATCCTCGCGAAAACCTTTGGCCTTTCCTTTGCTCATCTTCTCCTTTATCTCGGCAATCTCCTTGTCCTCCTTCTGAGCTTCTCGAATTTTGTTCAACAAGGTCGACTGAACCTCCATTGTTGCAAGGAAACCTGTAGGAACAATCTCTACTCGAAGTTCCATGAGATCCTCAGCTAACTCCTTTGGCAATCCCTTACCTTCAAGTATATTTGCATAACTCTTCCGGCTCAAAGCGCCTGCTACAACATTGGCCTTTCCTGGTTGATAGTGTAGCTTCATATCGTAATCCTTTATAAGTTCCAACCATCTCCTATGTCTAAGATTCAGCTCCTTCTACGTGAAAATGTACTTCAAACTCTTATGATCCGTGTACACATCACAACGGTTTCCAATGAGGTAATGTCTCCAAGTCTTTAATGCATGCACTACGGCTGCTAACTCCAAATCATGCGTGGCATAGTTCAACTCTTGGGGCTTCAGTTGTCGTGAGGCATACGAAACAACTTTTCCGTCCTGCATAAGCACACATCCCAGTCCCAAGCGAGAGGCATCGCAATACACTTGAAACTCCTTATGTATATCTGGCAATGTTAGCACTGGGGCTGTAGTCAAACGTTTCTTCAACTCCTGCAAACTTGCCTCGCAATCTTCTGTCCATTTAAACTTAGTATCCTTCTTCAATAGTTCAGTCATTGGCTTTGCAAGCTTGGAAAATTCTCAATGAATCTCCGATAATATCCCGCGAGTCCAAGGAAACTTTGGATCTCGCCAACTGAAGTGGGTGCCAACCATTCAGTGACCGACTGAACCTTGCTGGGGTCTACTGCTATACCTTCTCCTGATATAACATGCCCAAGAAATCCAACTTCCTTCAACCAAAATTCGCACTTGCTGAACTTGGCGTATAACTGGTGTTCCCTGAGTTTCTCGAGAACTAATCGCAAATGCTCCTTGTGCTCCTCTTCATTCTTCGAGTATACCATAATATCATCGATAAACACCACAACGAATTTGTCCAAATACTCCATGAACACTTTGTTCATCATACTCATGAAATAGGCAGGGGCGTTTGTCAGTCCAAACGACATGACCGTATACTCGTATAATCCATACCGCATGGTGAACGATGTCTTTGGTATATCCTTCTCTCGGATCTTCAACTGATGGTATCCTGATCATAGATCAATCTTCGAAAACACCTTAGCTCCTTGCAGCTGATCAAACAGATCATTGATCATCGGTAGAGGATACTTGTTCTTAATCGTTACTTCATTCAAGGCTCGATAATCCACAACCATCCTCAGGGATTTATCCTTCTTCTCGACCAAAAGTACTTGAGCTCCCCAAGGTGATGAACTCCTTCGAATATAACATTTCTCTAACAACTCCTTGATTTGCTTCTTAATTTCCTCCAGATCATTTGCGGGCATCCGATAGGGTCTCTTGGATATTGGCCATGTACCTGGCAATAGCTCTATCAAAAACTCAATGTATCGATCCGGTGGCATGCCTGGTAACTCTTCTGGAAAAACATCCGGGTAATCCTTTACTACAGGCACTTCCTCCTGCACAACTCCTGTGAGGGCATTCACTTGGGTCCTCCTAGGCACATGCCTAGATACGTACTTAATCATTTTCCCCTCCGGGGTGGTGAGATAAATTGACTTACTAGCACAGTCAATACTTCCTCCATACTTTGACATCCAGTCCATACCTAATATCACATCCAATCCTTGTGACTCCAAGATAATTAGGTCAGACGGAAAAACATGTGTGCCAATGGTTAGGGGTATCTGGTTGCACCATCGGCTAGCCATATACTCTGCTCCAGGCGAGCTCACTAAAAGAGGGGTCCTAAGGGTTTGGGTTGGTAGGTTAAAATTATCCACGAATCCCCTTGATATGTATGAATGCGATGCACCAGTATCGAAAAGAATAAGAGCAGTAAATGACTTAACCAAAAACTTACCTATTACCGTGTCCGGCTGCTCTTCAACCTCCTCCACGTTAACGTGGTTCACTTGTCCTTTGTTGAATGGATTAGGCTTCTTCCCAGCGCTTCCGTTTCCGTTTCCATTCCTTCCTTCAGGGCAATCATTGGCATAGTGCCCAGTCTTCCCGCACTTAAAGCAAGTAACCTGACTTAGGTCTCTCTTGGCGGGTGTGGCTGGATTGGAGCGATTTTGATTGTTGTTAGCTCCGTTCCCATTTCCATTCTTACCACCATTGTGGTTATGCGATCCTCCTCCGGTGTGGGTGTGACCTCCATGGTTATGAACAAGTCCTCCCGAGTTCGGGGTTAGGCGAGGCTTCTGCTGAACTCTTGAGTTATACTTCCCTTGTCCATACTTCCTCTTACGGCTCTCAATCTGCTGCCGCTTCCCTTCAATCATAAGAGCCTTATCTACCAACTCCTGGTAGTTGTTGAAGGATGCCACCATCAACTGCACACTTATCTCATCATTCAACCCTTCCATAAACTTCTCCTGCTTCGCGGCATCTGTGGCCACATCATCAGGGCATAGCGTGATAACTTGCTAAAATCATCCACGTACTGGCCAACAGTACGGTTCCCCTGGCGTAAATTACGAAACTCCCGCTTCTTCATCTGCATAGCCCTAGTGGAAACATGGGCAGTACGAAAAGCCTGCTGAAAGTGAGACCATGTGACAGTGTCGATAGGATAGGTGGCTGTGAAATTCTCCCACCATGATGCTGCAGGTCCATCCAATTGGTGTGCAGCAAAACGCACCTTCTCCGCATCTGTGCACCCTGTGGTGGTCAACTCCCTTCCGATACGGCGTAGCCAATCATCAGCAACTATTGGCTCGGTGCTACTGGAAAACACCGGCGGCTGTAACCTTAGAAAATGGGCTAGGTTGTCCACTGGTGGCGGGTTGTTGTTGTTGTTGTTGTTGTTGTTGTTGTTGTTGTTATTGTTGTTGTTGTTGTTGTTGTTGTTGTTGCTGTTGTTGTTGTTGTTGTTGTTGTTGTTGTTGTTGTTGTTGTTGTTGTTGTTTCCCTGGTTCTGAACTAGCAATTGCATCAAAGCATTCTGCTGCTGGATCAACTGGGTGAGTTCCGGTGGGAAAGCAAAACCGGTGTCACGTCTCGGAGGCATCTGATGGGTTTAGATGGAAGAGATTAGAATAGAAAAAGGTCTAGCGAGAAAGCACTACCCATATGCACATGAGACAAACACAATCATATCACTCAATCAATCAAGCAAGGGCATACAACGGTCTAGACTATCGCAAAAGTGTTCAACTACTACTAAATACATGGGGGAATACTACTAATATATGGTGGTCATCTAGAAATTTTGATCGGTGGAAGATTCCATAATGTTCGCTCCAGCTTCATCTTCAAAGTCGTCATCACTAGGATCAGAATCAGTGTCATCGATGATGATGTAGTTGTCCGGGCAAGTGGGGTCGTCATCTTCGTCTCTCGGTGCTGGTCCTCCCATGAATATTTCGATCTTCTTAACCAGGTCGTCGTTCTTCTCCAGTGGTGTCTTGATTTCCTCCCCATATCCATCGCGTGTGAACTTGAGTTCTTCCTCCAGCTCGATGATCCTAGTCTTTGCCTTCTTCAATTCCATCATGTCTGCGCACATCTGGTTCTCCTGACGTCGAATGTGCTGGTTTAGCTCCTGGATAAAAGCTGCATGGATCTATCCTTCCTGGCGCTGATTATTTCCCATTGCTCGTCTCGGCGCCCACATATTTGATAGTTAGTGTCCTTGATTTCCATGTTGTAGACTTCTCCAATGCGTCCCATGGTAATGCGGGTTGCCATGCTCTTGCCTAGACTCCAGGTTGGTGCATCGGAAGAAAATTCTATGGGTTTAGAAGTTGGCAAGAACGTCCTTCCTGGAACTTGTACTTGAATCATCCAGCGCTCCTCTTCTGGTAAGGTGGCGTTGTACGTCCCAGTGAAACTTGGTATTCCAATGTTCAAGTACCTAGTGACTTCCTTCAAGTGGCGTCCAAAAGGTGTATCCTCATCCGGTTGCGCAAACTTGTTCTTCAGCTCTGTCATCCTAAAGAGTGGAAAAGGAAGCGGAGTCAGAAATGAGTAGAGAAGAGTGACCTATGGTTTATCTTAGTGGTCGTGTCCTACACTCAGTGTGTGCTCTGATACCATCTTGTAGCGACCCGACCTCAAACGGTCAAGTCTCTGTGCCTCAGTGTCATCCCTGGATCAGTAATGCTGACACGCACAGTACTCGAAGGATTTATAACAGAGTAGCAATCACACACTTATTACATTGAATGTCTCAGAAGAGAACTTATTACAAAAATATGGCTTAAGGCCATCTAATGCGATAACAGCGGAAGGCTTGGAAGATAAAGTGAGTCCATCAACTCCAACGGCACAGCTGAGCTGCACGGCAACGACCTAACGAACCTTACTCCTCGTCTGAAAAGTCTGCAACATAATACGTTGCAGCCCGTAAACGGATCAGCACATGGAATATGCTGGTAATATAACACAGTAGAGCAAGAACAGAATAATGCTATCACTACATGCATATTTTGCTGGTGAAAAGCTCTATGGTTATAGTTTTGCGAAAAACAAATTTTTCCCTACAACAAAGGAATCTTATACGGATTTGCTATTTTACACTTGACTGTTATTCAATTCGCCAATATTCAAATTGCTGTCCGTCCGCTGTTGCGCGGAGATCTGCGCTTGGCTGTCTCGTTTTCGGGCTTGTTTTCCATTGTCGGGTTTGGGTTTTTTGTCCAGCCCGTTACCGCTCCGCCGGGTTGCCCCTCCCTCTCCTGGTTTTTGTCCTTTTTGAATTTTCGGCATCGTTTTTCTCTTTCATTTGTGCGGCACTATAGAGATAAGGGAGTGAGGAGATAGCGAGGCAGAGAGAGGAAGAGACGCTCGGGGCAGCGGAGCGATTCCTTGTTGTTCATGTCGATTCCGAGATCCCCCACCAGTGGAGCTTGATTTCTCTCTCCTTCCTCTTCGATTCCCCCCTCCTGCTGTTTGTTGGTCTCTCAATTTCCCTCTCGAGCAAGTGTTTTTTTGTTCATTTCTCGGTGCGTAGCTTCTAGGGTTCGCCCTTTGGTGTGTTGGTAGCTTTAGGTGTGGTTAGGTTCCTCATTTGGGCTGTGCTAGATGCAATGCACATGTCCTATTTGGCCTGTGAGTGTCTGTATGTGCTTTTAAGTCCTGGGTGATTGAACTGCAGGTTTAGTGTTACTGTGTATCCTCCTAGTTTCAGTGTTATGTACCATAGACTTACTGCATTTTTTGCCTCAGACTGACTGTAATCCCCGTAGTTTTGAATGTCATATACTATGAATTTGCACTAGTCACTGTGTAATTCAGCCCATACTTTCAATGTGACTCACTCTATATTTACTGTGTATTTTGCCTCATTTTCTGTGTAATTCATAGTATTATTTTTGTGTTTGTTGCCCCATTTTCTGTTCCTGTAGTTTTAGTGCTTCTATTTTCTTTTGCCCCATTTTCAGTGTAATTCACTCTAGTTTTACTGTGGTTTTTGCCCCAGTTTCAGTGTGTCAGTGAAAGCACTAGTATTTTGCCCCATTTCACTCTAGATTTACTGTTGTAGTTTCAGTGCAATTCGCTAGGACAAATCTCTAGTATTTTTTGCCCAATAATTATTGTGTCATGTTTTCCAGTGTAATTCAATCTACAGTTACTGTGTAATGTATCCCGGTAGTTTGATCTCTAGAATTACTGTTAATTTGACCTAGAATTACTGTGTAATTTATTCCGTAGTTTGAGCTCTACAATTGTAATTTGACCTAGAATTACTGTGTATTTTTTCTCGAAATTTCAATGTAATCTACAAGTACTGTTAATTCCAGGGTCCTGTTTCCAGTGTAATCCGCAAGAATTACGATTATTTACACTGTAATCCCTTGCTACTGTTGTAGTTCCAGTGTAATTACTGTGTATTTCATCCCATATTTTCAGTGTAATTATGCTTTTGGGATTAATGTGTCCTTGACTCCTTGTAGACAAGAATTATTTCATCCCCATATTTTCCACCTGCTGCAGATTCCCTTGTTCTAGACTGTAATACTCGCTGTTCTTCACTGTGCATGTGTAGTAGCACTGCCTTCATCATAGTGTGGTTCTGAATTTCTATGTGTTGTATCTCTGACTTAGATTGTATTTTCCCCAAGTTTTCATTTGCTGCAGTTTCATGCCTGATGCATATTTGTAATGTATTTCTGAAGTTCACTGTATTATGTTGGTGTGCTGCATGTATTGTTATCTTGTGCTTCTTCACTGTACATCCCCAAAGTTACACTGTAATACCCCTTCACTGTATTATTGCTGTTAGATGATAGTTGTAGGTGGCTGGTCGTGATTTCCCCTGGTAGCTGAGGTGTGTCTGAATGTGTTAAAGTAATCTCACTGAATTTGATGCTT
>NC_057803.1:736111555-736123760 GCF_018294505.1 Triticum aestivum | reverse complement strand
GATATTTTCAGTCGAATTTCAGTTTCCTTTCACTGTATTATTAGTGTATTTTGTAGTCTAATGTCCGTGTACTTACCTTGTAACTTGCAATGTTATAAGAGTGTACTAACTATGTAAGTACACTGTAATATCAGTGTATTTACAGTCTAATATCAGTGTATTTACTTTGTTACTTGCACTGTAATATCAGTGTACTAACTATGTAATGACACTGTAGCATCAGTGTACTTACACTGTAAATAACAGTGTAATTTCAGTAATTTTACTTCACAATCCTAGTAATTTCAACAGTGTATTTTTAGTCGTGCAAGTGGATCTCTTTGTATTTGTAGCTCAAAATTACTGTGGATCTTACCCCTCACAATTTCAGTGTAACTACTATCCCTGCTTTTACAGTGTAATTCTGCCATTTTACAGTGTAATTCTCTCATATTTTTTTTGTAATTACTGTGCAATTCTCATGCCCATGTTTTACGATTGTGTAATTTACAGTGTTATACTCCCATATTACAGTGTAATTCTCATGCCCATGTTTGTAATTACTGTGTAACCTGTCCTAGTAGTACTATGTAATTTACAGTGTAATACTTCCAAATACTCCAGAATTACTGTGTAATTTATCATCCAATAAACAGTGTAATTTGTCGTAACAGTACTGTGTAGTTTTCCCCCTAGTTCCAGTGTAAATTTTTGATTTACAGTATCCTGAGATATGCAAGATTTTTCAGTGTATTATGCCATGGAATCACTGTGTAATTTGTCCTAGCATTTACACAGTAATTTTAGCCCAACTACTCATGTATTTTACAGTGTATATGCCCCGATTTTACAATGTATTATGCACTAGAATCACTATCTAGTATGTCATGATTACACAACAATTCTGGGAGGAAAGTTACCCCTTTTTCAGTGTAGTTTTAATGTAGTTTTATTCTGTAATCATCTTGCTTAGTTTATGTATTTATAATATTTTTTGCGCCTATTTTTTGTAGTGTAATGTTCATGCTTTAGCTCTGTAATTTTCAGGTTTAGATTTATGGGAAAGCTTCGGAAAGTCTCTCACCAGGATGTTCCGATAATGTCATCTTTTGAGAGTGCAGATTCTATTCGTGAACCATTCATGCCTAATGACTTTGCGGAAGATGGATCATATCCAATGTCTACAGTAGTTATTTTTCTCTTATTTTTTTCTAGTTATATTTTCTTTTTGAGTTTCTGTAATCGGTTTATGTTTTCTTTCTTTCTGGTAATGAAGGAGCCTTTGACAAAGCTCTTTTCAAGTTCTATGTTAATCAAGTTGGTTATCTGCTTTTTTTTTCTTGTTCTTGCTGTTTTATGTTGTTTGTTATTTTCTCTTGTTGAGGTGACTTTTGGCTTTATGTTTTTCAGAAAGTAAAATCACTGAAGAGGAAGTTATCATCTGTTCGTAGAAGAAATGTGGTTAGTCCTCTTCCTCTTGCCATGATGCTCTCGTTCACTATTGGCTTGTTCATCTTATTATTTACTGTTTTTTAGTACATCATTCATGTGATGCAGCCTCTTGCTCTCTGATGCAGTCTGTTACTCGATGCACCTCCATTTGTCAATTACTAGTTAAATTGCCCTCTGATGCAGCCTCTTGCTCATTTAGGTATTCATTGTCATTTTGTTCATGTGAGCGCTCTGATTCTGTTATTTTTGTTTCTTCATTGTTCTGGCAACTGTTGTTTTCTCTTGTTGCTGCTGAACTGGGGCCATCATATTCAGCCACCTGCATTCATAGCAATTTGCTTCAGTATTTTATTTCTTACTAGTTTTCAACTTCTATGTATGTATCTTGTTAGTGAATTTTGGTCTTTTACCTATTCCAAATTTATGGTGCCAAAAAGGTCTGCATGCTAGGGGTTTTCTTCTGTTGCACCTTCTTCGGTTGGTGCAGTTTCAGTTTCCATTTCGTCGAATGTCTGCAGAATAGTACTGAAGCTGTAAGTAGCTCTCTTATTTTTGTCAGATCATGATAGTTTATCCAAATTTTTGTCACTTACTATCGAATGGACTGATGTGTTGTTGCTGTTATGAGTTCTATTACTGGATGCACCTCCATTTGCTGAATGTACCTGTAAGAAACATGCTCATAAAATATAGTTCTTGCTGTAATATCACAACAAATGAAACCCATCCCTTTTCCAAGAAGCTGTAAAAGCAGTACTGTTTTTGTAAGAATTTTTTCTTACCTTGTATATAATGTCTGATTGTAGGAGCGCAGTAAAAGAAAATGATTTCTGTAGTGTTTTTGTGTGTTAGATTTTGTTTTTGATGTACTCAGCCTTTTCTTATAAGTTTTTGACATTTATTGGTACTTACATTTAGGATGAGATCTTCATGTGACATTGACAGTAGTTCGTCTTTTGTTATTGTCCTTGTCATGCTCCCCATCTGCATATTTTGGAAAAGAAATGTCAGTGTTAGTACAACAAACATATGTATAGTCCAAATGAATTACAGTATAATTCCTGTAATCTCTAGAACAGTCCAAATGATTTACACAGTAATTACTGTAATCTCTAGGGAGATTTCCCCATTTACCGATGAATTACAGTATAATTCGGAAAGTTTCTGCTAGTGTAAAAATTGTGTTACATTCCATTTCCCCATTTCCCTCTGTAATTCATTGGCAGTTTTACATTGTAATTCGTTTTGTATTTTTACCCTGTACACTTTAACACTGCGAACTGTAATTATTGTTGTATTGCAGTTTATTCCATAGGTAGTTTCAGTGTAAGTTGACAAATTTCACTGTAATTCATTGGCAGTTACACTGTAGGTTTGTTACCATTTTAGGCAATACCCTGTTTTTCAGTGTAAGTTGGCATGGTTTTGCTACTGTCCTGTCTATTGTCATTTGAGGCATAAGGTGTTGTTTCAGTGTAATTTCTTCAACTATGCAAGTTTTTTCTACTGCTACTGATCAACTATTTGCAGAGTATTAAGTTTTCTCTACTGTTGAGATTACAGTGAAATTTATGCTGAGATTTATGGTGTTATGTAGGAGGGGTGGAGAGGGCTTTCCCTTACTTTTCAGTGCGTAGCAAGTTGATGGCAAGCAGGGAGGTTGTGGCCAGCTGTTAGCTGTGGTCTAGGGAGGGTTTGGTGGGGCTGGTTTACAGTAAACCAGCCCCACCAAACCCTCCCTAGACCACAACATCAATATTATGTCCCAAAAATAGAAACATAAAAGGTGCCTCCAATTAGTAAATATAAGATGGGACTGTCTATTTGACATTCGACTGTTTTTCAATTTGACAACATTCAAATTTCATAGCAAATGAATAGATGACACCTGTATGTCCCAAAAAATGCTCCCACCAGCCACTTTATTTTATGCCATGTAATTAACCCACAACATCAATATTAACTCTAGCGTTGGATTAATGAATTTACGGCCAGGATAAAAGAAAAGTTGTGTAACAAACATGGTCCAGTACAAAAGGGTCTGTCACGTAATAGTAAAAAAAATGATCTATCACGTCCACCGGTAGTGGAAAAAATAGAAGCCTCAATCCATCAAAACACCATGGTCCAGTAAAAAGGAATCTATCACGTCCACCAGTAGTCAAAAAAAAAGCCTCCGCCCCTGAAAACTTCAGGATGTCCACGAGTAGTGAAAAAATAGAAACCTCCACCCAAGAAAACTCCACGATATATATTCTACGGCCATGTCGATTGCAGGTATGCCCTTTCCAACCAGATAGCGGACAGAAAAAAAATCTGTGAATTAAGAAAAAAACATCGCTACGTTCTCCTCCCCTTAAAGCCTATTGTCTGCCATGTAGTCGATCGAGATTGACAACCAGACAACTCGGATGGTGCCACCTGCCACGCCTTACTTGCTTTTCCATCTAAAAAAGAGATCATGCTTTCCTATGTGTGCGCAGTGATGGCTCTGAAGCTGATACTGTTCTTCTTTCTCTACTGTCGAAATTCTTGCCGAGGCTACGTCCCTTGAGGTGAAAGGGAGTCTGTGTGTTAATCGGGCTGTACCCGGCCAGACGGCGAGAAACATGCATCAGCAGTGCACGTGCTGCTGGACTTGGGGAGGATCAAGAAAACACACAGAATCAAAGAACGGTAAGCAGCAACCGATCGGGAGAGCTAATAGGTCGGCAAGCTTAATATTAATTTCATGATCCTTCCAGTGGCTACCACGGTCAGCGTGGGTGTCACCAGATACCAAGGATGTGGTATTTTCAGCTATTGTTAGGATGTGGTTAATCTAACGATGTATCTGCACCCATCCTCCAGCTTATCTTCCGATCTCACATCAGAGGCGGCAATGGCGGACGAAGCACACGCTCAAGCTCCTGCAATATGACAAGCTGGCAGCATCATCTCGGTTACAGGTACCTCTAAATCCCGCATACCATTAATTTAGCAGCATATAGATGCAAGCGAATTTGTAATGATATAGGACACCATGTATCCGTCATGCATATGCAGTCTGCGTACGTGCGTTTGTGTCAGGAGATTGGTCTGTTTGTTTGTAACGCCACGTGCACTTGCAATGTCTTGGATTTATTCACCAAGAAAAAACATATAGATGAATCCTCCTAGGAATTGTAACATGAAGTGTGACCAATGAAAAACACAAAAAGTATTATCTTTACTTAATTTTATGCAAAAATATCTTTACTTAACGATTTTGCCAAACAAAGATTGTCCTTTTTAAACCCGCATGTTGTGCAGTCTGATATGTCACATCATACAATATATTTTCCAACAAAAACTTATAAACAAGTAATTTATCATGCTAGACTGCACATTATCTTGCAACTACCCACCCACTTATATTATATAATATATTCTACCAATTTAAATCTCCTTTAATTTTTGTCATACAGTGCTTGGTTTGTGACTTATTCTCATATATTTTTGGTGCGAACTTAATGTTACTATTAGCTTATCGCAACCAGAATTTGGGTGCATATAGATTTCATTATAGATGCTTCAGATGTAGAATTGTTGGTTTAGGCTGAAGACTCATCTTACAAAATAAAGCACAAGTTTAAAAGGCTCAGACATTGACCGACTGACGACATCCCATGGTCCTAGGATTTTACATGTTGGATGTTAAGAGGTGCTTGATGCCCGTGATCAAGATATATCAATGATTATTGTCAGGGTCGGGCGTCTACAGCACCAGCTTCAGAACTAGCGTTTTTACTGGAAGAAGTTTGGTGGTAGGAACAGACATAACTGCAAGTTGGTGATGGACTAATGGTTGTTTACATGGTCGGTTTGTTGATATCTCACATGAGTAATCTCAATCACATAATTCACCACTTGATTCTTGATGCCTAACATATATGCATGTATGTACTTATTCATCATATTCAGGCACGTAGCAGCTTCTGCTCTTATGTCTCGCCTATCATATTCATCATATTCCAATTGATCGTCTAGCAATGATTTGTTACTAATGATAGAATCCCTTCTCAGTATATCATGTTATTGTATGAAAATACCTTCAAATATCAAGTTCGAAAATAACATTGGACAAAATATACAAGACACCTATCAATGTAGATTATCTAATGGTCCAATCACATGCATATGTATACAACGTTACCATATCTTAGATTTCATATACATATTAATGCTGGAAGTAAAACAAAGTACACAGATTCAATTTACTGAAGGGCACGAACTGTGAGATGTGCATTCGATTTACACCACATGCAATTGTGATTTTCTACACTTTAATGCTTATACATTTACATCTAGCTTATAATCTATATTTTCCTATTTTTTATCATTATGTCCTAGATTTTGTTAGCCTTGGCCACATTTCTAGACCAGGACCAATTGGCCTAAACTTAGCTATGTCAAAGTTAGATATGACCGAAATATGCTCTTAGTATGCATGCATATGTACATGTCCAACAGAAAGACAAAGAAATACATCACAAAATATAAATGCATAACTATACATAGTACTAAGAATATATTCAATTGCATCACATAACAATATTCGCATCAACGTGAGGGATCTAACATATAAAGCAATTTCCAAGAGAATGTATCACCATGAAAAAAATGTCAATTCATATTATTCTTTATTATCCTTCCATGGACCAATAAAAAAATTAGTACCAACATTTCAAAAATTGTATTATCGCATTTTCAAAAATATCAGATACAACTTCATTATCTTGAAACTGCTAGCCCGTGCAGGTGTACGGGTTGATGACTAGTACATTTAATTTAACTATCATGGTGGTTGAAACATTGAGAAGGTATAACCCCAACTCAATCCCAAATTAAAGTAATTATCAACCCAACAATATTAATTATGAGTGATGAGATACATGCGATAATCCAAGTACTAGATACTCAAGACTGTCCATAACCAGGGACACGGCTAACCATGATTAGATCGTACACTCTGCAGAGGTTTGCGCATTTTTCCCCACAAGACTCGATCGCCTCTGTTGAATTTCTCACACTGCATGGTGTTTGAGAAACGGATGACCGAGACACAGTCTTTCAGAAACATTAACTCCCTACTCCGGGTAGACCATACCAAACCTACAAAACCCACTACCTGCTGATCTACCTCTTCAAGAGCTTCACGTAACTTGCTCAACTATGCTAGAGCCCATAGAAGCTAATGGCTGCACACGGAAGTTTCTAGCATGAATTATCTCAGTTCCCTTTAAGCCTGGGTGACGGTCCATAGGAAGATCACACGGGTACCCCGGGATTTAAAAAAACGGACAACACTGGGTTCCCCAGATGCCTCAATCCACCCAGATGTGAATTTTAAGTTGCCACCTTAAGTAAACCATTAATTAACAATCTCACATCTGTCATGGATACACTCAAACCCAAACCACGTCTACGGGCATAGCATGGCAATATAAGCAACGCGTAGAAGTAACTCCCAAGGGTTTGATAATAAGCAGGGCAATAGGTTCTACCTCATCAACTACTTCCCAACACCCTCAAGTTAAAGACATCCTAATCATGCAATGTTTGAGGATTGAACTAATGCAATGAAAACTAGGTATGAAAAGAGTATGATCAATGTGTTACTTGCCTTGCTGATGATCCGTGAATCCTAGAGACTCGTAGTAACACGCTTTGCACTCCGGGAATTCTATCGCAAACAAACAATAACATACATAAGCAACTGGCAAAGATGCACGAGCAAAGCTTCAAATAAAGAGACTGACCAGAAAGTTCAAATTAAGAACTCCGGTTTTCTAAAAGAATCAAATCAAACGGAGCAACGAAACTCAAACGGTGAAAGAAACAAGATCCATTTACTAATCTGGACTAAAGTCAAATTTTACAGTATCAAAATCTTGTTTAAGTTGATTAAACAGAAAGAGGGTCTCGAGACGAAACTCTAGGCATTTGAATCACCTGATTCCGACTAACAAGCGAAAAGATAAACAGAAACTAAGATCGGATCAGAAATCGCGACCGAAAATAATCGCAGATAAATCCGATAAAAGAAAACTGACGAACAGGCTAACGAACGAGCGTTCGTTATCTGTAACTAACGGCAGAAAACAGTTCGTTTAGACAAACGTACGGACGAACGTCCGCTAATTAGAAGAATCGAGAAAACCGGCGAACCGATCTAGAGAAAAAAACCGAACTAGGGTTTCTAAAAAAACTGGACGGTTTTAAAAAAACGGCGACTCGGACCGGCGCGGTACCTCCGGCGAGGTGGCTGCGGCGGGGCGGCGGCGCTCGGCTGCGGCGGCGGCGGCAGGCGACGACACTACAAGAAATATATCAACTAGTGACCTTCTGTCAGTGACCCTGGAAGAATTGGTCATAGATCTATGACCATTTCATACCAATTGGTCAAAAGCTGTTCAGGGGGCTCCAAACCCTAAACCATTGCGACCATTTTCGTCAGAAAGGTCGTAATTTCCTTACACGAAATGGTCACAAAGCAAACAGTGCTAGTCCGCTGCCTTATTTCTAGTTGTTAATAACCAATATAGATGGTCATAGCCTTGTATATTGTGGTGGGTTGTGATGACTAGGCGCCATCTCATCAGTTTTGCCTATGCGTCATGTCCATGTGGCAATTTTTGCCCTAGGTTGTGAAGCAACCTATATTTTTGTTATTCCAAAAATTCCCAAAAAATTCTCATAAATGTTTTGGATCATATCTTCATCAAATGTGTCAAAAACATTCCTTGCCTAGTTCAAAAATAATTCGAAAATATTCATTTTCCTATTCTGTTCAGAGCAGCACTTTGTGAAGGAAGTGCCACTTTGGCATGTCCAAATGGTATCCATTCTCTACAGTGCTTTCCTATGCTCAAATAACCATCCTCCACCAAATGCCAGCTCAATCCATTCATTATTTTGAGCCTAGCTTCAACATTTGTATTTATGTCCAGTGTGGTACTTTGTAAATCAAGTACCACCTAGGCTCCTCCTTTTGAGGTGAAATTTTGTGAAGACGGTCTTCTTAGTAACTGATCATCCTCAGCCAAAACTCACACCCATTAGCCATGTGCATTTCCCATACCGCAAATCAAACACTAGGCTGCTATTCATGTTTGAGCATCGATCGGTCTCCTCGTGAGAATCTTATGTTGTGATTTTCTTCCTAGCACCTAACTGGGGAGTTCCCAACCCACTAGACATGCCTAGGCCGCCCATAACACATGGCAATGCCACGGTCACGCGGTGACCACGCGGCGGGCATGCGAGCTTACGCGCTCTAGAGTTGGGGCCCTCGGCTACCGTCCAAACATCGATGTCTCGCCATAAAACCATGTATTTCTGATTAAATAGTTACTTAGTTACCTAGAAATGATTTTTGTAAAAAATAAATAGCCAACTATGAGGCAGCTGCAGTTCAAATTTGACCCGCTTCCACCTGAATCGGCGACAATTTGTCTTTTTCACCAGAGGTGGATCTAAACTTTTTACACCAAACCATTTTGTCAATTGTGCATTAAACATGGCCTAGTATTTTATAAAATTAATTTGGTCCATTTTTGCAACAATTATTTGGTTGTTCCTTCACAAAAAAACCTCATTTCGGGCACTCGGAAAATGGAAAATGAATTCTCCGTGCAAAGAAAAGGAAAACTCCCTTAGGCAACATTGTTTGGAATTCCAAGATGCACCCTTGTGCACAATATGAGATCATTTGAACAAACTATGCCATGAATGTGGCCATAAGATTGATCATTTGGCTTGAAAGCCATGAATCTTCACGCATGATAGCTCATTTCTGAGAACACTTTCTTAAAATAATTACCGTATTACAAGTTTATTATTTTTCATGGAAACTTGGTCACATATAATGACACAATGCGAAGGTTTTCCATTTTTTGATTTTTTTGAATTTTTTATGCCCGTTTCAAAATGCGGTCAAAACGGCGGGCTTGACCGTTCCTAGCTAGTGGTTGAATCTTGGAAAACTTTTGGTGTTTCTATGATAAAATAGATACTTATGTACCTAGAAATGATTTTTGTAAAAAATAAATAGCAAACTATGAGGCAGCTGCAGTTCAAATTTGACCCGCTTCCAACTGAATCGGCGACAATTTATCTTTTTCACCAGAGGTGGATCAAAACTTTTTACACCCAACCATTTTGTCAATTGTGCATTAAACATGGCCTAGTATTTTATAAAATTGATTCGGTCCATTTTTGCAACAATTATTTGGTAGTTCCTTCACAAAAAAACCTCATTTCGGGCACTGGAAAATGGAAAATGAATTTTCCGTGCAAAGAAAATGAAAACTCCCTTAGGCAACATTGTTTGGAATTCCAAGATGCACCCTTGTGCACAATATGAGATCATTTGAACAAACTATGCCATGAATGTGGCCATATTATTGATCATTTGGCTTGAAAGCCATGAATCTTCACGCATGATAGCTCATTTCTGAGAACACTTTTTTTAAAATAATTACCGTATTACAATTTTATTATTTTTCCTGGAAACTTGGTCACATATAATGACACAATGCGAAGGTTTTCCAATTTTTTGATTTTTTTGAATTTTTTATGCCCGTTTCAAAATGCGGTCAAAACGGCGGGCTTGACCGTTCCTAGCTAGTGGTTGAATCTTGGAAAACTTTTGGTGTTTCTATGATAAAATAGATACTTATGTACCTAGAAATGATTTTTGTAAAAAAATAAATAGCAAACTATGAGGCAGCTGCAGTTCAAATTTGACTCGCTTCCACCTCAATCGGCGACAATTTGTCTTTTTCACCAGAGGTGGATCAAAACTTTTTACACCCAACCATTTTATCAATTGTGCATTAAAGATGGCCTAGTATTTTATAAAATTGATTTGGTCCATTTTTGCAACAATTATTTGGTAGTTCCTTCACAAAACAACCTCATTTCGGGCACTCGGAAAATGGAAAATGAATTCTCCGTGCAAAGAAAATGAAAACTCCCTTAGGCAACATTGTTTGGAATTCCAAGATGCACCCATGTGCACAATATGAGATCATTTGAACAAAATATGCCATGAATGTGGCCATATTATTGATCATTTGGCTTGAAAGCCATGAATATTCACGCATGATAGCTCATTTCTAAGAACACTTTTTTAAAATAATTACCGTATTACAAGTTTATTATTTTTCCTGGAAACTTGGTCACATATAATGACACAATGCGAAGGTTTTCCAATTTTTTGATTTTTTTGAATTTTTTATGCCCGTTTCAAAATGCGGTCAAAACGGCGGGCTTGACCATTCCTAGCTAGTGGTTGAATCTTGGAAAACTTTTGGTGTTTCTATGATAAAATAGATACTTATGTACCTAGAAATGATTTTTGTAAAAAATAAATAGCAAACTATGAGGCAGCTGCAGTTCAAATTTGACCCGCTTCAAGCTGAATCGGCGACAATTTGTCTTTTTCACCAGAGGTGGATCAAAACTTTTTACACCCAACCATTTTGTCAATTGTGCATTAAACATGGCCTAGTATTTTATAAAATTGATTTGATCCATTTTTGCAACAATTATTTGGTAGTTCCTTCACAAAAAAACCTCATTTCGGGCACTCAGAAAATGGAAAATGAATTTTCCGTGCAAAGAAAATGAAAACTCCCTTAGTCAACATTGTTTGGAATTACAAGATGCACCATTGTGCACAATATGAGATCATTTGAACAAACTATGCCATGAATGTGGCCATAAGATTGATCATTTGGGTTGAAAGCCATGAATCTTCACACATGATAGCTCATTTTTTAGAACACTTTTTTAAAATAATTTCTGTATTACAAGTTTATTATTTTTCCTGTAAACTTGGTCACATATGATGACACAATCCGAAGGTTTTCCAATTTTTTGATTTGTTTTGATTTTTTTTATGCCCGTTTCAAAATGCGGTCAAAACGGCGGGAATGACCGTTCCTAGCTAGTGGTTGAATATTGGAAGTTTTTTGGTGTTTGTATGATTAAATAGATACTTATGTACCTAGAAATTATTTTTGAAAAAAATAATGAGTAAACTACGAGGCAGCTGCAGTTGAAATTTTACCCGCTTCCTGCTGAATCGGCGGAAATTTGTCTTTTTCACGGGAGATGGATCAAAACTTTTTACACCCAACCACTTGGTAAATTGTGCATTATATATGGCCTAGTATTTTAGAAAATTGATTTGTTACAATTTTGCAACAAATATATGGTAAGTCCTTCACAAAAGAACTTATTTTGGGCACTCAAAAAATGGAAAATTGTTTTTTCATGCAAAAGAAATAAAAACTCCCTTTGTCAATGTTGTTTGCCAATCTAAGATGTAAAATTGTGCAAAATATGACATCATTTGAACAAATATTTGATAGGTCTTTAAAAAAACTCATTTTGAGCATTGAAAAATGAAATGAAAAATTTATATGTAATCAATCATGACCAATTTATATGGTCAAAAAATCTTCAAATTGTTTGGTACGCTCTGATTGGTCCAAAGGCAAATCACGCAGATCATGCATCAACTACCGTCGCATGCTTCTGGATCCAACGGCAGCCCTCACCCCCTCACCCTCTCACCAAAACCCTAACTTCCCCGATCCACTCCTCTCCCCCGATCCACTCTCCCCCTCTCGTCCCACAGCTGCCACCCCCCAACCCTCTCGCTCCTCCTTCGTCTCAATCTCTCGATCCCCAACCACCCAGCCGCCGCCGCCGCCGTCCTCCATCCTCTCCCCCAACCCCGGTC
>NC_057803.1:736106316-736111180 GCF_018294505.1 Triticum aestivum | reverse complement strand
CCCGTCCTCGCAGCCTCCTCCCACGATTCCCCGCACCCGAGCCCAAGGAGAGGAGCTCTGCCTGTGGTTTTGCATGCCGCCGCCGCCGCCCGCTCATCCTCGTCCACCTCCTCCTTGCCGCCGCGCCGCCGCCGCCATGTCAGGCTAGGACGAGGGCGCAGTCTTCTACGGCGACCAGGCGCAGTTCCCGCGGGGCGACCCCGCCGCCGCCGACATCACCCGCCACTCCTCCCTCCGCAAGTTCAAGGAGTTCCTCCGCGGCTTCACCGACCCCACCGGCGACTTACCCTACCGGTACCCCCTCTCGCCCCCTCTTTCCTCGCCAGATCTGGTCGAATCGGTCTAGGCTAACCCGTGGATGCGTTTCTCTATTTCCAGCGAGAGCCTCGTGCACAACCGTGACCATGTCACCGTCGCCATTGAGGACCTCGACGCCTTCGATGCCGAGCTCGCTGACAGGATCCGCAAGGCACCCATGGACTACCTGCCGCTGGTGCGTTGCCCTCTTTGAACTGTCTTTTTTTTTGTCTGACGGGCTATCTGAAACTATGTCATGTCTGTCTTTTATCTGTTGATTTAGAGTTGTGTTTAAGTCTTCGTGTGGTGGGTTTCTGCAGTTCGAGACGGTTGGGTCAGAGGTTCTCACCAGCCTTAGGTCTAAGGTCGCTGGCGAGACCGGGGAAATGGAGGAGCCCATCACCGGCGATGTGCAGATCTTCCTGTCCTCCAAGGAGAATTGCGTCTCCATGGGATCTATCGATGTTCTGAAACTAATTCTGTAAATTAGTTGATTCCAGAAAGTTTTAGGAACTCCATGTTGATAACAAACATAGAAAGTTTTAGGAACGCCATTTAGAGTACATTTGCTTGCTCTGTTATTTTTTTGGGTTACTCCATCTTGCTCTGTTAAGTAAAATAAGATATGTGGAGTAGCAGCAGTAAGCTAGACCCTCCATCTTGCTCTGTACATAGTCAAACATATGTGGAGTAGCAGCAGTAAGCTAGACCCACCAAATCGCTAACGCTCAGGGTAATCTTTTTCTCCATCAATCCCTCTCTTGTATGTCTAGTGTTCCTGTACGTGTGTTGTTGGTGAATTTCTTCCAAGTACTCTTGTACTTGAGTTTGCAGTAACAATTGGAGCAGAGTACTGTTGTACTTCACTTCACAGCACCAATTTCTGCAAAGTACTCTGGTACATCAGTTGTAATTTTCACTAGTTACTAATTGAGTCACAGTTCATTTTTGGTACTTGGCATGATCTGTACTCAGTAGATATGCATGTGAATTAGTAATTAGGTATTGCCACATTAGTGAATTTCAGTCTGACATATAATTTGGCAGGTGTACCTTATTCCCTAAAAGAATAAAGATAGAAAAAAGTAATTTAGGTTGGTAGGTACCATTCACTACAACTTAGAGATCACAATATTTCCAAATCTACAGAGTTTATTCTCTTGACTAAAACTACACACTCTAGATATTATGTACTTTGTCTTGCACTGAAGTTTTTCTCTGGTGGTGAGATTATCTATTACTATCTACTAGTAAGTCAAGAGCAATTAGTTGATGAAACGTCTATTTTTGGCAAACTTCAATTATGGCGATTGTGTTCAGCTTGACTAATTCTTTTGTGGGGCATCGAATACTGGCATCTACTAGTAGTGTTTTTCTTCTCTATTAACTAGTTATCTATGCATACCTTATTCTAAAGTGTGGAGTGTCAACTATTTCAGCAGCATCACATATTGCAAGTAACCTCTTTCTGTTTATGGAGTGTAAACAAAATAAGAGCCCACATACACTTGCATTTTTTCTGAACATTTAGCCCGTCCTGTTTAGTCGAATGAAGAAAAAATGCAAGACAGCAAAATGTGTGTAGATAAACAGATAACAAAAATGTGGTTCCATAATAGTTGGAACACTTTTCGCTTAAATGAGTCACTAGTTACTAATTGAGTCACAGTTCATTTTTGGTACTTGGCATGATCTGTACTCAGTAGATATGCATGTGAATTAGTAATTAGGTATTGCCACATTAGTGAATTTCAGTCTGACATATAATTTGGCAGGTGTACCTTATTCCCTAAAAGAATAAAGATAGAAAATAGTAATTTAGGTTGGTAGGTACCATTCACTACAACTTAGAGATCACAATATTTCCAAATCTACAGAGTTTATTCTCTTGACTAAAACTACACACTCTAGATATTATGTACTTTGTCTTGCACTGAAGTTTTTCTCTGGTGATGAGATTATCTATTACTATCTACTAGTAAGTCAAGAGCAATTAGTTGATGAAACGTCTATTTTTGGCAAACTTCAATTATGGCGATTGTGTTCAGCTTGACTAATTCTTTTGTGGGGCATCGAACGCTGGCATCTACTAGTAGTGTTTTTCTTCTCTATTAACTAGTTATCTATGCATACCTTATTCTAAAGTGTGGAGTGTCAACTATTTCAGCCGCATCACATATTGCAAGTAACCTCTTTCTGTTTATGGAGTGTAAACAAAATAAGAGCCCACATACACTTGCATTTTTTCTGAACATTTAGCCCGTCCTGTTTAGTCGAATGAAGAAAAATGCAAGACAGCAAAATGTGTGTAGATAAACAGATAACAAAAATGTGGTTCCATACTAGTTGGAACACTTTTCACTTAAATGATGTTCATGACAGATTTATCCAACCGCTGCACTTTACTGAACAGTTGTTTCCTAGACATGTTGGGTTTTTCAAACCTTCTCTTGGGAGTAATTATATTTGTTAAATGTTGTCCTTTTGCAAGAAAAAGAAAAGATGCTGTCCTGAATGAATATAAAAATACTATAACAAGCTCTTCTTTGTCGCATTTAGGGGCATTGCAAGGAACTGCAATTACCTACAGAACCAGAAGGCCATGCTGTATTGTTATTGTAGACCGTGATGATCATGCAGAACTAAATGACAGGTTCTTCTGTACATTGTTCTTTGATATCCAGTTTTGAATTGAAGATGCATCGATCTCTAGCTTCGACACCGTGTCGTGACCTGATCTGGTGCGTGCAGGCATTGCGGGCCAAGGACCTGAATGAGATGTTCCCTGTGGTGGACCATGGAGGACGCCGTCTTCATCCCCCTTCTCCGACGCCATGGACGACGCCGTCTTCACCCTCCTGCCCCGATGCCATGGAGGATGCCCCTCCACCACTGCTCCGATGCCACCCAGGTCTTCTTACCTTCAGTTTCTTCTTCTTCTTCCCTTACCCTCCATTCCCTTGACTGAGATGTGATGTGGTTTCCTACCATGAATGAGCAGCTGTAGCCGGATGGATGTAGGACGACCGACCATGGATGAGCAACAGCAACACCCTCATGGTGAGCCCCTCCACCCCTTTGTTCCCCTATGCTTTCTGTGATGCTAGAGTTTGGCCTCGGTTCCATGGTTGATTACTTGCTGGCCATCGTGTCGAGGACCGAGTGTTCGAGCTGATTTGTGTTGTTGGTGGTCATCTAGCTACGGATTTGCTACTGCAAGTTAGAATGCCTACTGTTCTGTGGTGTAGAAGACTACTAAATTATCTAGTTTGCATCCCTTTGATGTCATGTATGCTACTGATTTGTTGCGGGTAATTAGAATGTTGTAGATTCAATACAAACGTGGCATAATCCATTGGAATAAATTAGATGGGAATATATGGTAGGTTTAGTACAAACGTGGCTTAATCCATTGGAATTTTTGTTTCCAATGGGACAATCAGAATGCTGTAGGTTTAGTACATGACGCCATGGAAGGTTGTTCTCTGTTGTTGACTCTGTCAAACTGATGCTACCGTCAAACTGTTGTAGTTTATGATGTTGTTGTTGACCTGCTGTTAATGTTGTTATTGACCGGTTGTTGATGTTGTTGTTGACCTGTTGTTGATGTTGTTTCAGGAGAAGAAGGACCTGTTGTTGATTCCCGCAGGATGCGCCGACAACCGCCTCGATGCTGCTGGAAATTCCCCTGGATCGCTACTACTGCTGGACCTGACCTGGGCGCGTGGAGGAGAAGCATGCGCGCTGTTGGAACAGGGCCTATCACCGTTCTGTTGGCCCAGTCCTGACAGGAGTAGGAACAGGGCCTATCACTATTCTGTTTGTGATTGTTATCGAAGGAGCTTCTGGAGAATGTTTGGAGTATCACATGTAGAGCTTGTAAAGTATATGTTATTTGTACAATAGGAGCTCTGTACTGAATCTGGCTGATAATATTTGTAATATTATGTGTGTTTTTTGTTTGTGCCAATTTAAATACTGGTTATTTATTTACTGTTAAATTGAAATATGAAGAATATGAACTTGCTAGCTGGGACCCACGTACCTGAACCTGACATCTGGGACCCATTTGAAAAAAACTAAAACTTTCTAGCAGAAAAGGCCACGGCCCCAAAATGAGAAGGCTTAATTGTTGGGCTTGGCCCATCTACCTAGCCAAAATTAATATGAGAAAAAAACACAAATAGGCCGAATTGTTGGGCTAGGCCCATGTAGAAAATTGAATTGGACCGGGCTGAATCTTGTGCCACATCAGATTGCCACGCTGGATGCCTACGTGGCCTGGGGAGGTTGCTAGTGACCAAAACGCCACAGTAGACTTATTTTGGTCATAAACATCTACGACCATTCCAGAAGAAAGGTCGCTATAGTCAGTTTACGACCGCCAGCTTTTGACCTTCTGTTTTTGGTCACAAAAAGGTCGCAAATGAAAAACCATGACCTTTCAGTGACCAATAGTGGTGGTCACAAGTTGACATATTTCTTGTAGTGCGACGGCGGCAGGCGCGGGGCGGCGGCTGCGGCGGCGGTGGTGGCTCGGGGCGGCGGTGGTTGGTGGCGGTGGGGG